>NC_139221.1:251854839-252117339 GCF_055691185.1 Crinia signifera | reverse complement strand
AGGACCCCATCGCACAACCAGATACCTGTAGGTAAAATTGTGCATTGAAGTAAAAGTAATTATTTGTTAAGACTAGCTTAAGCAAAATTAAAAATAGCTTAATTGTGGGACTGGCATATAAAGGGTTATCCGTGATTAATTTTTCAACAGCCTGTATACCTGCTGGATGGGGAAGGCAGGTATATAAGCTAGTGACGTAAGCACTACAAAGGATAGTGTTACTATTCACAGGACCAATATTTGACAGTTTCCTTAACAAATCGTTTGTATCCATAAGGTATGATGAAATAGCCTGAACACAAGGGTTTAACACACTGTCCAAGTACACCGAGATAGGCTGGAACAGGGACCCCCTGGCAGAGATGATGGGTCTGCCAGGAGGGTCCACCAGCCATGGGTGCCGGACGGGGTCCTGACAGTCAACAGTCGACAGGTATTTACCTGACGTCGGGATCCCGTCTGTCAACACACCGACAGCCAGGTTCCCGACAGCCACCTGCTATTCTCCCTCTTGGGGGTCCACGACCCCCATAGAGGGAGAATAGAATAGGTGGCGAGCGCAGCGAGCCCACAAGGTTCTTTGTTGCGCTCACCATGCTGTCTGAGTCCTGCCAGTTGGGATCCCGATGTCGGGCTAGTGACTGTCGGGTCATTTATATACCACACCCACCAGCCGTTTGTGCACCTTGGGCAGCGTGTAAAATAAAGGTGTAATCGGGTGGTCCTCAGATAGCAATTTCAACAATTCCTGTGGAATATCCCCATGTTGTACAGCATTAGTTAATAATAGATCAAGCTCACTTTTGTAAGATTTAGTAGGGTCACCATTTAAGGGGACATACACAGCTGTATCATTCAACTATATAGCATTCTTTCACATACAGTATGCATCAACTGGTTGTACAACAATAGAGCCACCCTTATCGGCTGAACGTACTACTACATCTCTGCGTGCTTGCAATGCTTTAATTCGCGTTTTTTCATCAACGGATAAGTTGGACTGATTATAAGTGATACATTCAACTTCATCAGGAGCAGATAATAACATTCTAGAAAAAAGTCTTTACAGTGGGGGATGTTGTGGGGGGATCAAAGGATGATGGTGATGCTAATTTACGTAGGGCTGATGGTATAAAAGTTCCAGTCTCTGTAACCTCACGATTACCATAGTAGTCCTTCAACCGCAATGATCGATTAAATCGATGAAGATCTACTTGCCATTGAAAAGGATCATGGTGTGTAGTCGGCATGGATGTTAGTCCTTTAGAAAGCACACTTAGTTCAGTCTCAGTCAAGGATATGTCAGATAAATTAAAGACTAGGCATTATTTTTCTTTCTTGTATAAGTTTGCCCGCTCCCTTGGGTATGCAGTCCATGGGATTAAATTCTTTTTGCACCTGTAATGCATTCTCCGAGTGACGCAGATTCACCCTTCTTTATACAAACATGCTCTGATGGCAACGGGGCTTTATAACAACAGCAGGAGTGAGTGCCAGTCTACAGTATATATATATATATATATATATATATATATATATATATATATATAGTAGGAGCAAGTTTCATCTTTGCTCCTTTGGCCATGGCTAGCCATGGCTATTCTATTGTTCTCAGCTGCAATACGTATTGTATTGCAGCTGAGAACAATAGAATAGCCATGGCTAGCCATGGCTAGCCATGGCCAAAGGAGCAAAGATGAAACTTGCTCCTACTGTATATATATATATATACAAAATTCCTAAGGTGGCACTCCTGGAAAAATGTTGTAGTGGCTATATTCAAAGCCGTGGATACGTCCGGTGCCTTCCAATGTGGAGTTGCGGGTGCATCTCCGCATACAATAGGGGAGCGGGGGCGGCAGCACTCGAAGAGAAATAAGTACAGCAGACAAGGTTTCTTAAAACCTCATCTGCTGTACTTATTTCTCTTCGAGTGCCGCCGCCCCCGCTCCCATATATATATATATATATATATATATATATATATATATATATGGATAGCAGTTGTAAGTTGGCGCCCTTGTGTAGACCTTTAGTTATTGGGTCTCTCTATGGGCCTTTGACAAGATTCAAAACAAATATTATAGGCACTTGTAAAGTTATTAATGGGAGGTGGGTGTGTCTCAGATTTTTGTCTTATGTGATGTAAATCGCAGGAAATATATATATACATACAAACACAATAATCAATTATGCGCAAAGTCCTCACAAGGATAAAACAGTCCAATCCCAAATTTCTTCAAATTTCAAAGTGTGTCCAGGTGCAGCTCGACTCCAAATGGGGTATGCCCGACCCCCACCAATTTCATGCAGGAAAGAACAAAAAAGAAGGAGCGCACAGATGAGCAGGTAATATATCAAAACTTTTACTAAAGGAAATAAGGCTCACATACAATTAGATTAGCACTTATCAGCGTGGGACACTTCACACAGCAACTGCGGCATGACCGGTAATCATACATCAGCCAGATGGAATCAAGGCAGCGGCAGCATCTCCACGATAAAGGCGATGGGATTCAGACACAGCACGTCAGAAGGAACACACCCCAACGTCCTAGATGACGAAACGCGTTGAGGTGTGTTCCTTCTGACGTGCTGTGTCTGAATCCCATCGCCTTTATCGTGGAGACGCTGCCGCTGCCTTGATTCCATCTGGCTGACGTATGATGACCGGTCATGCCGCAGTTGCTGTGTGAAGTGTCCCACGCTGATAAGTGCTAATCTAATTGTATGTGAGCCTTATTTCCTTTAGTAAACGTTTTGATATATTACCTGCTCATCTGTGCGCTCCTTCTTTTTTGTTCTTTCATATATATATATATATATATATATATATATATATATATATATATATATATATATATATATATATATATATATATATATATATATATAAGGCACTTACCCCCCACACTCTTGGTGAAGGATCCAGACCAGCACTCAAACATAGGTGAAGAAAAAGAAGTTTTTATTCCATGCTGCGCAGTACAATAAACAGCTGCTTGGCCCGACGGCCGTTTCAACTGGACTCAGACAGTTTTCGTCAGGGGTCACCACACAATGGGTACTGGGCACTTATAAAGGCAGTAAATGCGCCAAGACTTTCAAAAACCTAACTGACAGCAGCCTCTCTCTGGCCACTTGACAAGGGGGCGTGTAGGAAAGTGCGTCACGGGGAATCCTGGGGTTGGTCCAGCCGCGGCATCAGCACAGTATAGTACTGTCTGATGCGGCTGCCGTGAACCACTGTGTGAGGTGTTTGGCAACAGTTGCAGAGTACTGCAGCATCACGGCTTTGTTTACGAGTGGTGCTGAAAAGATCAATAGTATTAGAATGCGGCTGATGCCGTAGCCACTGTGCGAGCTAGCGTGTATCATTACCAAAGCTATCATGATAGTGAATATGCACAACAAATAAGTATGTCTGACACATAATAGTCAGCTCACCGTTGCCCGTGGTGATCAATGCATAAGTGGCAGGCATAGCACACGGCGATGCAATCAGTCTGCTGAACAGAAGTATCAAAATACATTAGTTACATGCACGTAATAGCAGGCCAACCAGCACTATCCCAAAAAACACACACGGCGGTGTGTAGTATGTCGACAACCAGTGTCAACATCTCAGACATCCGACAAATGGCACACGGCGGTGCAACATAGCTGGATAAATAGTAGTTAGTGGGTGAATAGAAAATAGTTAAGAGAAATATAAGGGACAGAAGAACATGGAAAAATTGCTCGGAAAAAATACTGATCAATTAGAGAAAACATCCCATTTTTAAGTCCTCATTGAGGCCTTTGGGGGAGAGGGTATCAAGTCGATAAATCCATTGCAGTTCCCTCTGCATCAGCAGTTTATCTCTATCCCCGCCTCTCTTGAGTGGTGGGATGTGATCAAGGAGTGTGCAACGTAATTGGTTTACACTATGTGATTTCTCCAAGAAGTGTTTTGCCACAGGTAAGGTTTTAAGTTCATTCTGGGAGCTCAGGCTGGTATAGCTCTTTTTGATAGAAGATCTGTGCTGGCTGAGTCTTTCTTTGATCATTCTCATGGTTTTGCCCACGTAAAGCAATTTACATGGGCATTGGAGGACATATACCACAAATTTACTATTACAGTCTAAATGGAATTTGCTGGTGTATTTGATCCCATCCCTTGGGTGGGTGAATTCAGTGCCTGTGAGCATAAAAGGACAGTTTGAGCACCCGGCACATTTGTAAGTACCCTTTTTGCGATAGAGCCAGCTACTTTTGATTGGTTTGGTTGCTGTAGAGTCTGTGACTACCAGTAGGTCCTTCAGATTGGGCCCCCGTCTGTACGCAAATCAAGGCATTTGGGAGATTTCTGTACCGAGAACAGGGTCAGAAGACAATAAGTGCCAATGTTCTTTTACATTTTTGCGGATTCGGTTAGATGCCACCATATAGGTGCTGCAGAGGTTAAGTCTTTTGTAGACATTAGTGTCAGTTTTGTCCCGTGGTTGTAAAAGATTGCTTCGATCTTGGGATAAGACTTTGGTCATGGCTGCATCGATTTCTCTCCCATCGTATCCTCTCTCCAAGAATTTCAATTTCATGTTTTCAAAGGCTGATGGTAGTGTAGCTATGTTAGAGGTAGTCTGTGCCACCCATAATAGTTGGGAATATGGAAGACCCTTTTTCAGGGGTTCAGGGTGATAGCTGGTCGCATGTAGGAGTGTGTTCTTGTCTGACTCCTTGGTGTAGATGCTGGTCTGTAGTGTTGAATCAATCAAAGTCAGGGTAGTGTCCAGAAAATTAATCACATTTCTGCTAAAGGTAGCAGTAAAACGGATGGTACCAGGTATCGAATTTAGGTGATCTATGAAGGAAAGGAGTTTCTCTTCACCGGCAGTCCATAGGAGGAAGAGATCATCAATATATCGTACATATAACATGATGTCATCTTTGTATGTATCATTGCCAATAATATGCTTTTGTTCATAGTCCGCCATGAAGATATTGGCATACGATGGGGCCATGTTTGACCCCATCGCTGTGCCCTGTTTCTGAAGGTAAAATCTGTTTTCAAACAATAAATAATTCTTGGTAAGTATCGTTTCAATCAGCAGCAGAAGAAATTCAATGGGTGGCCCTCTGTAGTCGGCACATCTGGACAATTTGTCACGGCAGGCCTCTATACCAAGTGCATGTGGAATATTGGTATAGAGGCTAGATTCATCTAGCGTGACAAGCAAGGTGTCTACTGGGATGTCGATAATGTCATTAATTTTAATTGGGGGTATCCGCAATAAAGCTCTCTAATCCTCTCACCACTGGTTGTAGATGGAAGTCTACTAGCTGGGAGAGTGGTTGGCACAATGAGTCCCTTGCCGAAATAATCGACCTCCCTGGGGGGATGTAAGCGACTTGTGAATCTTGGGAAGTGTGTAGAGTATTGGGATCTTGGGGTGCTGTTGAGTTAGAAAATCAGCTGTTTCTTTCAAAATGTAATTATTGTTTCTTCCCAGGATGATGATTTGATGGATCTGCTTCTTGTACTGCCAGGTTGGATCGAAGTCTAGTTTCTCATAACACGTTTCATCAGAGAGTTGTGATAGCGCCTCTGTTATATAATAGTCGCGGTCCAGGAGTACAATACCTCCTCCTTTATCTGCTGATCTAATAATGAGATCACAATCTTCTGACAGAGTCCTGATGGCATCCTTTTCATCTCTACTAATGTTATGATGTGAGATTTTCTGGCTGTTGATAAAGGGGTTGGTGTCCCTTTTAAGTACCCTCATAAAGGTATTGATAGAAGGATTCAGTGTGGGGGGGTCGAAAGTGCTTTTGCGCTTTAAGGCATATTGATGTGTGTCGCCATAGGTCGACATAGTTGGTGGTGTTGGATTCGTGGCAAAATAATCTCTAAGTCGCAATTGGCATCCTAGTTTAAACATATCGATTTGCCACTTGAAGGGATCCTGCCTCAGAGTTGGCACAAACGATAGTCCTCTGTTGAGAAGAGATATCTCTGCTGGAGTCAATTGGTGCTTGGATAGATTAAATACTACTGATCCTGTGATGGTTTCTGGCCCCTCCTTCTTCCTCCTCTTTCTCCCACCTCTACGGGTGGGTATAAGGTTTTTTTTGGAGGCCTTCGGTTACGATCTGATCTGGCTAGATAGCCAGAATCCTGTGCACTAGTACCCGGCACGTCCGAGTCGCTGGCAGAGGTGTGACTATCTAGATCAGTATAATGGGCAGGTGGTCTTCTCCCTGGTCCCCGTCTGTATTGGGTGCGGGGTCTTCTGGATTTACTCCTGGAAAACCAGGGGTAGACTCTATTATCTCTATAGTCTAACTTCACCTGCTTATATTTATTTTATATATATATATATATATATATATAATCCTATGGCGGCACTCCAAAGTACAGGAGAAGGTGAGGTAAATTTCAATAAGCTGGTGCCCTCCGTAAAGACAGTGGTAGCCTGTCTAATGTAGAGTCCTGGGGGTGCGGCGGCACTCAGAAGAAATAAGACGCGTAGGCAGAAGTTTACCAACGGTTTCGGAGCCTTGGCTCCTTTATCAAGGTGTCATAGAGAACAATTAACAGATAAAACAAACTCACCTATATAGCTCTGGGTTCCCGCCGTCTCTCCCGTCGGCGCCGCGCGCTGGAGTCGCCCACAAATGACGTCATCCCCGCTCCGACGCCGGGGGATCGACGAAGTAAGCCAGATCACCTGTGCAGAAAGCAATTGTGTATGTGTTACCATAGTAACAGCAAGCCTGACGGCAAACCAATGTAATGACATAACGGCATATGCACACAATGTAGCTTATTTTAAAAATGCAATGTGATGACTGTAAATGTCATCACAATAAATTCTCCCCACAGGGGCAGCATAATGAATATTCATGTCAAGGTTACGAGATAACTGTGAAAACAATAGTGAACAAAAAAAAAAAAAAAAAAATTTAAAAAAATGAAAATAAAAAAAGTGTGTACATGTATATAAAAAACATGTATACAAACAATTATACAAAACAGTGAATGAATGGGGCATCTCGACATCATCAAATCAATCAAATCAGCAGTACTTGTAAAGTGAGTATTTATGTATGACAGAAACTGTCATATCCTCCTAAAAGGTCCGGTTCTCTAATAATTCTAAAAAGACTAGTGGGCTATGACTCAAAAATTAGTCGCCCTCACAAAAAACATGACAGCCCCAAGCTGTCATTAAGCCCTTTGGGTGATAATGTTTCTAATGTGAAAATCCAGCGGCTTTCCGCCTGTAGTAGTTTTAATGACCTGTCACCCCCTCTCCTCATGGGGGGGACATGGTCAATAATTTTATACCGTAAAGAGGTGAGTGAGTGTCTAGCCTCCACAAAGTGGCGAGCCACTGGAAACTCACTCTGTCCTGCAATAATGGCTTTCTTGATGTTAGAGCGATGTGCTGCTGCTCTTTCTTTTAAGCTCCTGTCCGTTTTACCGACGTAGTGTCGGCCGCACGGACAACTTAACAAATAAATCACGAATTTTGTAGTGCATGTGACCCTGTGTCTAATCCTATATTTTTTTCCTGAAAAGGGATGGTAGAAGCTATCCCCTTGAGTCATATAGCTGCATGTAACACAGCCACAGCAGCGGTAGCAGCCTAACTTGGGGGTGCCCAGAAAAGTGCCACTTTTGGGTGGAGGATATCGGATGTCATTTTTCATTAAGTGGTCCTTTAAGTTCTTCCCCTTAGTGTATGCACTCATAAGGGATTTGTCATGTAGTGCAGGCAATGTGGGGTCTGTGGTTAATATCGGCCAACGTTGTCTACATATGGTATTAACCTCAGAACTTCTGGAATGGAATGAGTTGACCCAAATGATTTTATTTTCTGCCTTGTTGGCATTTTTTGGGGTCAATGCTTGTTCTCTTGTAAGGGACATTACTTTATATTTGGCTTGTGTCAGATCTTCTAACCTGTACCCTCTGATAAGAAATTTTTTAACCATATCATCCAAACTATTTTCCAAATGTGCTGGGTCACTAGTGATTCTACGGACCCTCAACATTTGAGAAAAAGGAAGCCCCTTCTTTAGGGCTATAGGGTGGTGGCTAGTGGCCAAAAGAATGTTATTCCTGTCTGTCACTTTTGTGTACAGTGATGTCACTATTTTTTGATCGATTATTGTTATATGGACATCAAGATATTGCACTTCTACCGGGTCAATAGTATAGGTAAACTTCACAGGTGACATTGAGTTATTATGCACATCAATAAGTTCACGCAATCCATTGGCGTCTCCTGCCCAGCAGACCAGGAGATCGTCTATGTAGCGCGTATATAATTTAAGGTGGGGTGTCGCTGTAGGATTTTCAGTAAATAGTAATTTCTCTATGGAAAACATATAAGAGTTGGCGAACGACGGGGCCACTGAGGACCCCATCGCACACCCTCTGCATTGTAAGAAATATTTACCGTTAAAGGTAAAATAGTTCCGCTTCAGCGTAATCTCCAAAAGCTGTAAGAAAAACGATATTGGCGGACCAGTGTACAAGGGATTATCGGTTAACAAAGTGCGTACCGCCTCCAATCCTGCTTGGTGCGGTATGCACGTATATAAACTCGATACATCTATAGTGCTTAACACACAATCTTGTGTTAGATCGTCTAACAGGTTCAGTTTCAAAAGTAAGGCATTAGTATCTTTCAAGTAGGTATTTTCTCCCTGTACACATGGTTGCAAGAAATAATCAAGATACACAGAGATCGCCTGGTACAGTGATCCCCGGGCAGATATTATGGGTCTACCCGGGGGCTGTACCAGCGTCTTGTGTATCTTGGGCAGGAGGTAGAGAAGGGGCACAATCGGATGAGACACCATAAGGGTCTCTTTAGTGGTCAAAGTAATGATGTTATTTTTAACCGCATTGTCAAGAATAGTGTCTATTTCTAATTTAAATTTAGAAGTGGGGTCAGAGTCCAAAGGCTTGTATGTGTCGGCATCTCCGAGTTGTCTCTCCGCCTCACGTACATAATCGGCAGTGTTCAAGATAACTGCTCCCCCGCCTTTGTCTGCAGGTCTAATAGAAATAGAATCGTCGCTACTGAGAGATTTCAGTGCCTGCCATTCCATTTTACTGAAATTGGCACCTGATGGATGTATCGATGGTTTTAGTGCAGAAATATCTTGCTCAATCAGCCGACTGTATGTCTTTATAGACGCATTAAGCGAAACTGGCTCGAATCTTGATTTTTTCCGGAGCTTTGCTGGATATAAAATGGGAGCTGCGGTCTCTGCTTCCTCCAAATTTTTCCCTTGAAAGAATTCTCTCAGTTTCAATTTGCGATTCAGTTTGAACTGTTCTACTTTTAAATTAAACGGGTCCAACTTTGTTGATGGTACAAAATTTAATCCTTTAGACAGTACTTGATGCTCGATGTTAGAAAGTACTCTGTCCGATAAATTAAATATTAGTTCTTCGGATACCGTTTTGGTTGTATCCTGGTCTTTACTCTTTGATCTTTTGCTCTGGCCCCCCCGGCGTGTATATTTCCTCTGCCGATATTCCGATTGCCTCTTACTCCTGTTCCTAAAGGGGGCTGACCCTGGACAAGATTGGAAGTATCCACATCACTGGCAGACGATTGTTCATCCTTCGATGTATCGGTATCTAATCCTGCTCTGTTGAACCTGGAAAACGTGCGTTTCTTAAAGGGCCGTGTTGTCACCTCGCCCCCGGTCAACCAAGGATATACCTGATGTCTCTCATAATCGGCATTAACTTTTTCTTTTTTGCTCTTTTTGTAATTGACCAGATCTTTCTTGTACTTATCCACTTGCACAGTAAGCTTTTCCAGCCAATTTGTGGACGTATCTTTAGCCAATAACTCTGTGTTTTTAGCCTCAAAAAGTGCCAGTTTGGTGCGGATGTTTGCCAACTCCTTGGACGACTCTTCAATCACTGCGACCATCAGGTCGAATGAGCATTTGTTTAATATAGACGTCCATGTGCGGCAGAATGGTATGCTGTATCTCCCTATTGTTGGGACGTTCTTCACCCGGAATCCCCGGGGAATTTTTCTGTCACGCACATAATCAGATAGGGTAAGCCCGTGGTAATAATAGTCAGTTTCTTTACGTTTTAAATTAAGCCACTCATAGTACATTTGGATATTGTCCGGTGTACCACTCGCTGCAGCAGTATCTTCTTTAAATAGGACACGGTCATAATCCGTATCGGAGTAGCTGAACGTGGATCCATGTACGAGTTCAACTCGAGATTGTGATGGTGCCACATATTCTGAGTGCAAGCCTGCACCAGTTTCCATGTTAAACATTATTCAGCCGCAATGGATTGTCAAATCTGTCAAAGATGCAGTGTGTCCTTCACAGTGCAAAGTGCAAGTGCTGAGTGCTCAGTCCTAATGATGGACTGGTGCTCCCGGTGCTCCTGGTTCTCTGGGTTCACTCAGAGATATTTAAAAGACATCTGCCTGGGTGCCTTCCCAAAACTGTGATCGTGGTCACAATTCTTCAATATATAATCCTATGGCGGCACTCCAAAGTACAGGAGAAGGTGAGGTAAATTTCAATAAGCTGGTGCCCTCCGTAAAGACAGTGGTAGCCTGTCTAATGTAGAGTCCTGGGGGTGCGGCGGCACTCAGAAGAAATAAGACGCGTAGGCAGAAGTTTACCAACGGTTTCGGAGCCTTGGCTCCTTTATCAAGGTGTCATAGAGAACAATTAACAGATAAAACAAACTCACCTATATAGCTCTGGGTTCCCGCCGTCTCTCCCGTCGGCGCCGCGCGCTGGAGTCGCCCACAAATGACGTCATCCCCGCTCCGACGCCGGGGGATCGACGAAGTAAGCCAGATCACCTGTGCAGAAAGCAATTGTGTATGTGTTACCATAGTAACAGCAAGCCTGAAGGCAAACCAATGTAATGACATAACGGCATATGCACACAATGTAGCGTATTTTAAAAATGCAATGTGATGACTGTAAATGTCATCACAATAAATTCTCCCCACAGGGGCAGCATAATGAATATTCATGTCAAGGTTACGAGATAACTGTGAAAACAATAGTGAACAAAAAAAAAAAAATAAAAAATTAAAAAAAATGAAAATAAAAAAAGTGTGTACATGTATATAAAAAACATGTATACAAACAATTATACAAAACAGTGAATGAATGGGGCATCTCGACATCATCAAATCAATCAAATCAGCAGTACTTGTAAAGTGAGTATTTATGTATGACAGAAACTGTCATATCCTCCTAAAAGGTCCGGTTCTCTAATAATTCTAAAAAGACTAGTGGGCTATGACTCAAAAATTAGTCGCCCTCACAAAAAACATGACAGCCCCAAGCTGTCATTAAGCCCTTTGGGTGATAATGTTTCTAATGTGAAAATCCAGCGGCTTTCCGCCTGTAGTAGTTTTAATGACCTGTCACCCCCTCTCCTCATGGGGGGGACATGGTCAATAATTTTATACCGTAAAGAGGTGAGTGAGTGTCTAGCCTCCACAAAGTGGCGAGCCACTGGAAACTCACTCTGTCCTGCAATAATGGCTTTCTTGATGTTAGAGCGATGTGCTGCTGCTCTTTCTTTAAAGCTCCTGTCCGTTTTACCGACGTAGTGTCGGCCGCACGGACAACTTAACAAATAAATCACGAATTTTGTAGTGCATGTGACCCTGTGTCTAATCCTATATATATATATATGTAAATTGGCACTTTATACTAATTACTATAAATGATGGGCCTAATTCTGGTTCATTCACTAAGCAGCGGCCTTTCGCTGCTTAATGAGCAGGCTAAAGTCGCCCGCCAGGTGAACGAATGCCAGCCAGGTGAAATCAATCCATTGGAAGCGGGCCAAATTTGCTTAAATGCGAATTAACGTGAATCAGCCCCTATATTTATATTACAATTTAAGATTCTTCGGGTGAAATGTAATAGGATGAGAGATTCAAAAAGTGAGAGATTTGGTAAGAAATCTCCAGGTTTTTTAAAGCGGCAATCATTGACACTTCAAAATCAAACTGGTTTTGCAGTGTAAATGATTGCCGCTTTAAAAAAACTGGAGATTTCTTACCAAATCTCTCACTTTCTGATTCTCTCATCCTATTACATTTCACCCTTCATCTTCTATTTTTGTATAGTGTATGCTACTTTGAAGTAAATATGCAATTTACTATAGTGACCCAAAGAGTCTTATACAAAGTGTTCAGAATGTTATCATTAGGATGTACTTCATTAACTTTCTCTGCTCTGTACACAGCATAGTGTTCTCATTAATCACATCGGAATGGTAGCTTTTGGCTGTTGCAACAATAACAGTTTTTATTAGCTTTTTAAATAGATACACCTCAGGCCAGATACTAGATTGTATTTATCATCTCAGGATTAAAGGATTTCTGGAGCAATTAGCTATCACTAGATATGATTCTCATGAAAATCTGTGTAAGTAACAGTGAGAAAAGTAAGCTTTGATTAAGGACAGCTTTGTTATTTATATGTAGTGTAAACTGCTATCGCTAATTTTTTTAAGCTATAATTTTAAGATAAGATAATAAATAATTTTTGTAACTGATTGTTTGTAACTAATAATCTCTTTATTTGTTCAGAATCCACATTATAAAACTCTTACTACCGCAAACAAGGTGTCCATCATTCATTATACATTGGAAATCCAAAATGATAAAATATGTAATGGTTGGACAACATCCTAAATTCTTAGACAATATAGGATGGGTGGGAGCTTAACTGCGCAAAGTGGTTTGGAGGGTAAGGAGAATACACCACTTTTCCAAATGTGAACGTTTTAAAACAAAGAAACCCTCCACATTCATAATCTCTATAATGAACAAAACTACTTCCCTGATGGGTACAGGATAAACACGGTTCCTCTTGGTGGCGTTTTTCATTTTTTAATGTAAATAAATAAAAGACAAACACCAGCGGTCCTAGTGTAATACTGTTAGGTGACTCTGTTAAATATCATTTCAAACTAAAACCAATTATCTTATGTTTAGTTAATGGGGATGCCCCTTTTTCCAGCTACTCAAAAAATATACTTTTATATCAAGGCACATCAAAATGGTGTCTTATGGTGACTTCTCCCCCTGGTCCAGATAAACCAGATGACAGCTGAAGTGAAATAAAATCCACTTTATTGACGTGTAGTAAACAATATTGGAGTGGTCTCTGTTGCCGCTGGAGTTGGAACCGAGCAAGGTCTAATGAGATATCCCCTGGGAACTGTGGGAGCAGTAGTGCCTGCTGGGATTGCTGAGAAGAGGAGATCCTCCGACAGCAATTAAAAAGTTTTGTCCGCCATCAACGTTTGAGCCATATTCTATCAATGCGACTATAAAAACCTTTGCATAAGTGGGAGAACATGAAGTTGAAACAGCCATACAACAATTGGAACCAGCACACCCCAATATTTCTGTTAATGAGAGATATGCCCTCAATACCCTCATGGCCAATAAAAACGTAATAATTTGTACGACAGACAAGGGAGGTGCAGTGGTCCTCCAAGACATCGAGCAATATCACAAAGAAGTCTTAAAACACCTTTCTGATGTGAAAACTCCATGACTTAAAAAAATTATAAATAACAGTCGAAGAAATGAATGACTTGTCTGGTATCTTTTATTTGATCGTGGGATTTTCATACACAAGTGCAAGTGACCCGTGTCATTTTAAAAGTCATGGACTATCAATAACCTTTAAGGTTACGTTCTGCTGAAGAGATTTCTTGTGCTCTTCCACTTTTGTTGTTCATGTATATATATATATATATATATATATATATATATATATATATATATATATATATATATATAGATAGATAGATAGATAGATACAGATAAATAACATATCTCTCTCTCTCTCTCTCTCTCTCTCTCTCTCTCTCTCTATATATATATATATATATATATAATTGTATCCAGCATGTTGTAGTATTGTTACTTCAGATTAAGTCCTTGCTGGTGGTGGCACATATTGAGGCACACTCTATTCCTTCTCCTCATATATATATATATATATATATATTTTTTTTTTTTTTCTAGAAGAATGGAAACGGGCGCTGATAGTGCATGAATAGTTTTAAAACAGGATTTATTTCCCAACAAGTGGACAGGCAGAGGTATAAATAAAGGTACCAAGGCTAGCGATTCTTAATCACCGCAGTCAAACAGCATATGTAGCTGTGCAATGCACCTGACAGTGGAGCCGGCTACACTCAGTCCTCCATCCTCCAAAGCACAACTGTATTGGGATTGATCTTAACGCTAGGCCACGCCCCTATGCATTTAGTATCAACTTCGTCAGAGGATAGATAGATCTATATATATATATTTATTATTTATTTATTAACCGTTTCTTATATAGTGCAGCATATTCCGTTGTGCGTTTTTTATATATTATATAATGTTATTCTGAAAGAGATGATTGTATTCTTGTAGTGGCTAACAGATCCTCTAAATATATGTTGTCCAAAATTATCTTCTTTTTCAGCCTTAAAACTTGCATCAGAGTGCTTTAATTAGAGATGAGCAGCCAAGTTCTCAGAGAACTGAGCCAACCCAAACTTCTGGGATTTCTGCCAGGCTTGTATTTCAACAATGCAAGATGTCTTCATTCCATCCCTCCTGCTGTTTATTGGGGGCCATTTCACATAGGACTGCCATATGGGAGAGTCAGGCACTGTTTGATGGATACCCAAATGAGAGTCAGGAGACTCAAGACACTGTATAGTACCCATGAATTACTAGTTATTCTCTACCCAGTTATTACAGGACTCCATTTGATAGTCACTAGTTAATTGTACTAGCCAAGCTAGATAGACAGACAGTAGAAAGACAGCAAAAAGTGGTAAGGGGCCTCTAAGAGTTTGTCTCTCCCCTTGCAGTGGATGGAAGGCATTGCTTTTTGTTGGAAACTATGGCTTATGAATGGCATGCAGTATAACCAATAGTAGGTCCTTTTTTCTGATTCAAAGAACTCACATTACAAATTTATGCCAATCAATAAGGTGCCCATAACTTAATCTGACATATTTTTACCTTGATGTAAACCTCTTAACTAAAATAAATGACACTGACACCAATAAATCACACAGACCATAAATAAAGACACGGACCACGTAAAGTTAAGTTTAAAAAGGTCAACATATTATTTACTAAAGAGACCTTGTTAGACTAAGCTAATTAGAATTTGGAATTTAGAGTTTATAGTCCCTAACTTTTAAACTAAGTTTGGAGGATGGCAAAAAATAAGTCGCTACCAAACGCCAGCCCAGTCAACTTGATCTATGCAAACAAAACTCCAGGAGGGGTTCACCACCGCCTCCTACTTGCACAACCTGCATCGTGATGGACTCACCACCCCCTAACCTAGCTGAGCCAATGGGTGCTCCCGCAGGGGAACGCCCCTTGTCCACCCGCATGGGGAGGACCACCCGCCATCCTACGAAAAGGATGGTGCCCCACAATGACCGCTTATGCCCTTCTTTGACCGCTGGCTGGTAGCGACTTCCCGCCATTCTGGCTGAAAAGCCACAAAAATATAAAAATGTATAAAAAACGCTTGAAAAAACGCAAAGCACTCTGAGGGATAACCCCGCATGTGCCTGCCTAGCAACGATCCAGGGCAGGAGGGAGGGCTTCCAAATGGTAAGGCGGAAAAGGTCACCTGATGTCCTGACCTATATACCCCTACTACTGGCTACGCCCATTAACCCCCTGATAGGTTTCCTGCCTGATCACCAGACTGTAACCAGGCAGAAAAACTCCACACCAGGTTTCCCCTATTCTGACCTTTCACTGACCCTAAGTTAGGGCTCTTATATAGCCTTATGCTTATGCAGCCCTCAGCCATTTTAAGACGCCCATAACTTAATCTGACATATTTTTACCTTGATGTAAACCTCTTAACTAAAATAAATGACACCGACACCAATAAATCACACAGACCATAAATAAAGATACGGACCACTGAAAGTTAAGTTTAAAAAGGTCAACATATTATTTATTAAAGAGACCTTGGTAGACTAAGCTAATTAGAATTTGGAATTTAGAGTTTATAGTCCCTAACTTTTAAACTAAGTTTGGAGGATGGCAAAAAATAAGTTGCTAAAACGCTAGCCCAGTCAACTTGATCTATGCAAACAAAACTCCAGGAGGGGTTCACCACCGCCTCCTACTTGCACAACCTGCATCGTGAGGGACTCACCACCCCCTAACCTGACTGAGCCAATGGGTGCTCCCGCAGGGGAACGCCCCTTGTCCACCCACATGGGGAGGACCACCCGCCGTCCTACGAAAAGGGTGGTGCCCCACAATGACCGCTTATGTCCTTCTTTGACCGCTGGCTGGTAGCGACTTCCGGCCACAACTATGTTACCAAAACCGCAGCCACCATCCCAAACTAAAAAAGCCAACTAGGAAACAGTTGTGGCATCCTTAAGCCCACAAACGGAAAATATACTCTAGGAAAATGAAATTTCCCGCAGGGGAAAGGTGCACCCCATCTTCCCTGTAGTACCTTGTACTATTAAGCACTAACAATGGATGCTTGACCACCAGACCTCCCACCGCCTTCACGAAGACCCCTATTGCCAAGTTAACCTTCTTACGGGCTTTCTCAATTGCCGAGGTACGAACTGCCCCATGCCAATGAAAACGGGGAATGATCTCTGACCACACTATCCGTATATTTGGCCAGTGAGCTCGTAAGGCCACTAAGTCAGACTAAATGCTCAGTATTAAATCTATACCCTTGACCCTGCCCATGTCATTACCACCAAGGTGAATGACCAACCATGCAGGACGACCCCATCTCCTCTCATGCCAAAACAGTATCTAAAGAAAATCCACCCAATACAAGCCCCTAACACCTATCCACCTGACTACTCTGTCGCCCAAGTTATCCTGTGACCTCCTCCCCATTGATTGCCTCCCTGCTCAATAAATAAAAGAATGGCCGGAGAGCCATTTTTGTCCCGACGACTCCATAGAAACTGAAAAAGAAGAGTCCCTACGTTCAGCATCTTACCAACAACACAACAAAATGTACATTCTACCCATGTGAAGGAGAAAATAAAAAAAACCTCCCGTGGACCATGGTTAGCCAATTGAATTCAGGCCCCCTCGGAGGAAAAAGTAAAAGCAACCTTCACACCCTCGATTTCTGAATGCTGTCGTTCAAAAACTGAACGTAAACAACGTTTAAGGGTTGGTGCAACAGGCGCAACTACAACTTATCTAAGCGAACATAAGACTTGTATGTGCCTGACTTCCACTGCCCCAGTGCCTGGATCGCCACTGCAGAAGACCCAGATGCCGCAGCCTGTGTAGCCGACCCAATCCGAAAGGAATGGGTTCCATATTCCTGAGGTCTCAACCCCAAGAATCCCAAGCATCGCTTTAAAACAGCAGCAAATTGGAACTTTGAAAGCGCCACTCCGTCAGCATGTGTGGTACCCAGGTAATAGCCACAATAGTGGTATTGTTACTTATCATAATTGCACATTTTACCTAGTGACTGGCTCTTCTGTACCCGCTTCAGGTTCTCTTCTTAATTTTCAGAGGGGTAAGGAAACTGAGTTCACACAGTATAAGGCAAACAGTCACCTTCACAGGAAACTGGTTTATTTGAAGAGGATTGTTCTAATAGTTCTCTCATGAAATAAGCTGGTTATCAATAGTCATATGAATTTACCTCAGACTGCTCTGACAGTAGATTAAATGGGAATATCACTGCAGTGACCATATAATACAATAGTGCAACTAATCTCAGCTATCCATTTCTACTTTAGAAACTGTAAATGTTCCATATTATCTTCATTGACTAGACATATAGCGGGAAATTTACTAAAGGAAATTTGTAAAAAAAATAGGTGTATTTGTATCCAGAAATACACTTATTTTTGACATTTACTATCCCGAAAATACGGCAATTCGTAGTCGTATTGATGTGCTATCAATATGAATACGAATTGCCGTATTTTCGGGATAGTAAATGTCAAAATAAGTGTATTTCTGGATACAAATACACCTATTTTTTACAAATTTCCTTTAGTAAATTTCCCCCATAATTGCATTAATAATCAATACTTCACAACACAACATGTAAATGAACGTTTCAGGGTAAATACTGTAATCAATAGTTTGGCAATAAACTCAGTGTCCTGAATTAGAATGTTCAGAGATAAGGTCCCAAATCTTCACTGATCAGCACAAATGGCCCAGCTATAGGAGTAGGATAATTGGTTCCTTTTAAGCAACATAAGCATTCCAAAAGATACAGTATGCAAGTGTCTTTGTAATCCTGGCAAAGCCTTTACATCCAATATTACAGTAGGCTTGTAATTCCAGATCCAGACACAGGTGGCGATGTCATAGTGGGAAGGATATACAGTATATAATAGCTATTATATGAAAAGTTTTACTTTACTTCAATAGGCCATAAAAGTATTTACCAATAACAGCATCTATGAGTGATGTCAGGGTAGCACAACATCATAGTACAAGACTCACTGCTCCTCTGAGGCCTGCTGGCATCTCTTTGGCAGAATGGTGTCTGTATTAGTAACTGCAGTAGAATTGTGTACTCTCATTGCTGGGGCTCAATATGCAGCTGTTGTAGTTAATGCTTTGTAAAGCTGGCTTTCTGCTGGTCTGTCTGTGTACAACAGGCTCTCTCTGGTGCAGTTGTAGACTGTCTGACTTACACAGGCTGCAGTTGTAGGAAAGGACTCACAGCTCTCCTTTGATGCCTCTAACAAGCCTCTGCTGTTCCCTGTTTCTGTACCTGTTACTGCACCTGGGTCTCTGGTCAGAGCCGCCGAGAGGCAGGGGGGGCGGGTACATTTTACCTGGGCCCGGGCCTGCCAGGGGGGCCCGGGTCCAGACACACACTTTAAAAAAAAATATTTGTTGGGGCTGCGGGAGGACTAGTGTCCGCCCGCCCGACCACCCGCCCATGTGTCCGGCCACCCTCTTGACATCTGCGGCTGCCCCTGCCTTCCCCTGCATATAGTGCAGAGTCGTGAGAGACAGACGCTAGAAGTCATAGTTCACCTCTAGCGTCTGACAGGAAGCACAGCTCTGCACTTCCTGGTAACGCTGCCGGGCTGTGCTCCCTGTCAGACGCTGGAAGTGAAAAATGACTTCTAGCGTCTGATCAGCAGAAGCAGGGGAGAGTGACAGCCAGGGCTCTGCACTGCGGGGCTGGCCCCGCCCACCACACACTCTGAGCAGCAGCAGCAGCCCGGCTCCGTGTGTCAGGGACAAGCCCTGCTCCTGCCTCTTTCTGCTCCTATGTCTGCCTTTAGCTGCCTGCTCCACTACAATGTCGAGTCCCTGCACCACAGGAGGGAGAACACAGCCAGGTGAGAGCTGTATCTCCTGGGGCAGTGGGGGCTGCAGAAAATGTGTATGTATGTGGGGTGGGGGTGAGAGGAGTTGGCTGGGTGTCATTTAAAACAGAGGTTTTAATGGCTTTAATATGATTTTTTTTTGGGGGGGGGATGTGTATAATGTAATACTGTATAATGGTGTTTGTGTGTGTAATGTAACAGCAGTGTGTGTGTACTGGCTGTAAGATGGCATGCTGTGTATAATTTTATATAATGGTGTGTGTGTGTGTAATGTAACAGCAGTGTGTGTGTGTGTGTGTGTGTGTGTGTGTGTGTGTGTGTGTGTGTGTGTGTGTACTGGTTGTAATATGGAGTACTGTGTATAATTTAATATTATGTGTGTTATGTGGCAGTGTGTGTATGGGGGAGCTGTGCGTAATGCAGGGCTCGACAAACCCCGGGGCCAGGTCGCCATGGGGACCAGAACCTGCGGGTGACCAGATTTGCCAGGTATCAGATCACACTGGGCAGAGTGGTGGTTTCTGCCAATGCAACAGCCGGGCAGAGTGGGGGACAATCCCCCTGGCTCCGGCTGTGTCAGATCAAGTCCGCAGTGTGGAGATGGCTTGCGACCAATCGGAGCTCGCACTTCGGGAGCCAAGCAGTAGCAACAGTGGTGGCTCCTGATTGGCTGTCAGACCACAAGCTCCAATTGGCCCTAAAGCCACCTTGAGTTTTGAAATAGCCACGCCGTGGACCTGATCTGATACAGCCGGAGCCAGGTGGATTGTCCCCCACAGCGTTTGTCATTACCGCGCATTGTAGCGGTGGGGAGGGAGAGAGAGGGAAGAGGAGGAGGGGTAATCCCTTATGGCAAATCGCATGTTACCCCTGGCAAAGAGTATGCAACCCCTGGCATCAAGCAAGTGTTATAATATGTAATGGGTGTGTAGCATGTATAATAGGCATTGCAGTTAACACATTTTCATCCTGGCTCCTACATTTTTAAACATTTGCCAAGCACTGGTGTAATGTAATAGCATGTATGTACTGGGTGTAATGTGGGGGAATGTGTGTAATGTAATATAGTGGTGTGTACTGACTGCAATGTGTGTATGCATACTTATATATGTATAGGCAGCAAAAGAGGCAGAAGTTTTCTTTCACATGTTTAGTGCAGTGTTACAGGAAGCAACATCCGTAACTGAATCAGGCCCAAAGTGTTAGAGAGTTTTCTTCTGCCACTGCAGGAAAACCCCATAGTGGCCATAGGTGCGCCCATAGGTGAAGTTAGACACACCCTCTGGGCAGAGCATGACACACCCTCTCAGTGACACATTGCGTTCTTTTAGCAGCTCAAATCTCCCTGAAATTAGTTTTCAAAAGTAGGCAAGTATGATTAACCCCGTGGCAACAAGCTAGAACCACTGGCAATGGAAAATAACCCCCCTTGGCAACGAGCATTTACCCTGGCAAAAAATAACCCCTTGGCAACATCCAATAACCCCTGGCAATGCATATTAACCCCTTGGCAACAAACAAGAACCCCTGGCAACAGACATTAACCCCCCCTTGGCAACGAGCAAGAACCCTTGGCAACAGACATTAACTCCTCTTGACAACAAGCAATAACCCCTGGCAATGCATATTAACCCCTTGGTAACCGACATTAGCCACCTTGGCAACGGACATTAACCCCCTTGGCAACGGACATTAACCCCCTTGGCAACAAGAAGGTAATTTATAATTTATTAGAAGCCTTACTGTGGGGGGCAACGTGGTGTGGCATAGTCAGTGTGTATCGATTTTTGTGTGACATCCCATTTTTTGGGGACGGTCCTGCGGGAATTAAACACTGAATGCGTCTACTAAGGCGGGGAGGCTGAGGGCATGACCAGCAGTTCACACAGCACTGGCCATGCCCTCACAGCGACAAAACGGCGCCCAAAATTTTTTGGCGTGTGCCTGCGGCACGCACATATATTCCTTTGTCCGCTGCCAAAGTTGGGAGGTATGCACCTTTTTCTGTAGCTTGCCACTCCAGGGGGGGCCCCGTGACGCTGTTGTACCGGGGCCCAGGATTTCTCTTGGCAGCCCTGTCTCTGGTACTTGATTCAAGCCGCTTGCATTCTCTGCTGTAACTTTCCACAGCTCAGGGTCGAGGCCAAGCTCCAAATACAGCTCTCAGCACAGCACTGTCTGGTACTCTCTCCTCAGATCCTCAGAACAGCCACACGGTCCTCTCTCACAACACTGACTTCCTGTCTCAGCACACTCTCTCTCTACACGTTGGGTCCTAAAGCCCTCCTTCACAGCACTGCAGACTTGTGCTGTTCATGTGCAAGAAGCTGCCAATGAGTTAACCCCCAATGGGCACATTTACCCCTGTAATACCCAAGAATGGGGGTATTACACATGCACTTGGAACTGACCTCCTACCCCTGGATTGCGGAGTCCCAAATAGGCTTGTGCCAACTGAACCGGGCAGATATCCACTTTGTTCTGCGCTTCCAAAGTCACCCAACGACCCTGCCCAAACTGATCTGTCTTTGACCATGCAATTTTTGAAAGCGGGACAATGCATTTGCAATCCTGTTATCGATACCGGGAACGTGGCAGGCAGAGAAAGTGACATTAAACTGCAAACACTGCCAAACCAGATGCCTGAGAAGCCGCAAGGCTAGAGGGCAAGATGTCCTTTGATTATTGATGGCATGCACCACCCCCATGTTATCACACCGGAACACCACCTGCCTATCTGCCAAATCCTGAGGCCACATTCCAGAGCCACAACAATTGGAAACAGCTCCAACAACAGCAATTTCTTGGTGAAACCCCTATCTGACCATGATTTAGGCCAAGAGGCCACACAACATTCCATTCTAAAAAAGGCACCAAAACCAACACTACCAGACGCATCGGTGTATACCTGTAGGGCGCTATTATAACAAGGAAGGAGCAGGCCACAACACTACCCTGTTAAATGATACCAAAAAGGAAGACCACGCATGAAGGTTGTCCCTGATTTCCCTTGAGAGATACACCGTATGGTGTTGTCTAGCCACCCCAGCCGTTGCCCACTCAAGTTTATGGCAGAATACTCGACCCATTGGAATCACCCTGCATGCAAAATTGAAGGACCCCAACAAAGACTGTACCTGTTTCAAACGCACCTTCCGTTTCTCCAAACAGTCCTCAATAAGACTCAACAACTTCTGCACCTTACTGGCCGGAAGGTGGCAACAACCTGCCTCAGAGTCTATTTCGATACCCAGATTACTAAGACAATGGGTTGGGCCCTCTATTTTGTCCACCGCTATAGGGACCCCTAATGACCAAAATACCTGTTTTGTCACCTCCAACAATCTGCTGCATACAGGACTACCTCCCGGGCCAACAAAAAGAAAATCATCTAAATAATGTGCAATACCTCGTTGGCCCGATGCCACCTGAATACACCAATGTAAAAAGGAACAAAACTTTTCAAAATAGGCACATGAGACTGAAAACCCCATTGGCAAGCATCTATCCAAAAAAAACTCCCCTTCTAACCTAAAACCCAGAAACCGCAAAGAATCAGGGTGTATACGAAGCAACGGAAAAGTGGATTCCACGTCAACTTTCGCCATTAAAGCCATGCGCCCGTGCTCCCGTACCAATTACAGCACCTCCTCAAACAACTGATATCTAACTCTGCAAAGCTCCTCTGGTATGGCATCATTAACCGAGCTACCATGGGGGTGAGACAAATGCTGGATTAACCTGAACTTCCCCAGAGTGCTCTTAGGCACCACCCCCACCAGGGAAATACATAACCGATGAATCGGAGGAATGGGGTAAGGGCCACACATGCGCCCAAGTCTGATCTCAGACTCCACTTTCTGATGGACCACTAGGGGAAACTCCCTGGCAGACTTCAAATTCCTAGGGGACACAACATGAACCATCCCCTCAATAGGTAAACGAAAACAAAACTTGAAACCCTCCAACAAAAAACGAGCAGCTCCCACGTCGGGGTACCCACTCAGTCACTTAATAAGCTCGGGAACAACAATGGGAGAATTGGCTTTACTTATGACCTCCACTGGTGTCACTGGGGTCAGCTGCTTTTCCGGCTGGAGCTGCAGTGCACTCTTTTGCCGGGTGACCGGCACCACACACTCTACAGGAATTCCTCCCCATGTTACATTTTCCATCGTTGAATGCAAAACATTTACCCTTACCAACTACCTTAGAGGCTTGAGACGCAGCTGCCGGCATCTTTTTGCCCGCAGCCTCACCTGGAGGCCTGGTCTGCTGTGTAACTTCCAGCCAGACCTCCACATCCTTGAAACCCTTGGGCAAAATATTGTTACCATCCTGCTTCCTACTGAACTTTTCATCATAATCTCGCCAAAAATACCCCTTCGTCTTAAGGTACATTTCATGTACTAAAAACAAATACTTAATCACGTTGGGGTATTCCGATGGCCTGGACTCCGCATAACAAGTGGCAAACACCAAAAAAAACCTAAGCCACTGGTGAAAATTCCAAAACGCATTCTCTCCAATGCCATCTGCCTGCCTCATGTCCTCCGTAAGGGTGAACTTGTCAACGTACTTTCCCTTCTTGATTTTCTCCCTCATCCTCCTACAAAACCCCTTGGTGACCGCGGTATTAGCACAGTGTACCATCTCCGTGAACAAAGGGGCCTCCGGAGGAGGAGGACCCGACCCTGTACCCGAAGCCTTGTCCTTATTAGTAGCTTTTGCTACGTGCCACGCAATAAGTCTAGCTAACTTGCACAAGCGTTGGGGAGAATCCGACCCTGCACTACTACTATCACTATCCGTAGAACCACAAGAACTGTTCACAACTGCCAACTCACCAGTACCAGACGTCCCCGGAGTTTCGTCGGGCGCAACGGCCAACCCGGAACCCGCCGAAGGAACCTCAGCTGCTGTCCTTGACTCTTCTCTGACTTCCCAGCTTCTTCTCCTTGAAGCAACTGGAACTGCCGGAACATCCCTAATCTGTGAACACAAAACGGGAGGGGGGGAGAAGACAAAACACTGCCCCCCTCCCCTGCCACGGTGGCGGAATCCATCGGCAGGGGAGGTAGTGCCACAACTGTAGAGGACGGTGGAGGGGTTTAAGAAATTGCTGTGACGCCTGGGAATAACCTCCACTAGCAGGCAACGAAATTCCCGATCCCCCTGATGAATGCCATGAACCTGTAGGGGCAAACCCATGCGCCCACCCATACCCGGCTGGACTGGGCGAATTAAAAACCGGGGCACCCGTGGACCAAAGAAGGGGCTGATTAATAGGGACCGCTTGATAACCTGTAGAATATTGAGGTGCTATACCTGTAGTGGGCAGGGATCTCCAAGGGTCACCTTGGGACCAAGCACACTGACCCCCACCTAACAGGGTCTGAAAGTTAGGGGCCCCATGGGGCACCCACTGGCCAGGGAAGCCATGAAGGGGTAGACATCCCTCCCCCCACAGCTGCAGGAGGATAGGCCCCCGCTGCAGAACACTGCAATTGCACGGCCGTGGACAGAGTACTTCTTGTGTAAACCACCTGCCCTAACCCAACAGAGCCTGCAGGTGGCACTGCTGTAAAGCCCACCAGGGGTGGTGCTGGTGGCAGGGGGGTATGTAATTGGGGAGGGGGCGGCCGTTGATGTAATGCTGGGGGAGCTGGGCGGCAGCGGTGCTTGTTATGTGGGGTGGGGGGGCTCACCTGCTCCAGTCCTTTCTGCTGCCTCCAGGGGTATGGGAGCTGGGTACCCGCTGCCGCCGCACATGAAGATCCATGGGAGGTGCTGAGCGCTATTGCGCATGTGCAGCAGCCCTCCCGTAGCCATTTTGGATGTGGGCAAAGTGTAAGGGTTCTGGGAGTGTCCCCGCCAAACCTAACTCCGTTGCCTCTCACTGGAGTCGATGGACGTGTGCAGGGCTAGGCCTCGTCTGTACCCGTCCCAGCTGTAAGGGCGAATTAGGTCCACCCACACTCAGGCAGGTCTTATGTACAGACAACACATCCGCCGAGGCCAGGAGAGAGCAAGGGGACAACTAGCTAGAACCCACGTGAGGCGAGGAGGCCCCAGAACCCCAAGGGGGTGACTATACAGGGAGATTGGGAATGCTCCCACAGGTGATGAGACAAGGTAATCTGGACGCAGCAATGCGTAACTGTGGTACATATACACAATGGCAACAATGCTCAGAAGATGGTATGAGTAACAATAATAAACAATAGCAACAATGCTTAGATGATGGTATGCAGTAATAGACAATGGCAACAATGCTCAGAAGATGGTATGAATAACAATAATAGACAATGGTAACAATGCTCAGAAGATGGGATGCAATAATAATAATCCTCAACTGTACTATCCTGCACTGCAAGGGAAAAACCCCCACAATGCAGACACCCAGGTTGGTTTTAGGGAAACCAGGAGACAGGAGAAATACCAGGAAAAAGTCCAATGGACACTTAGCTGCAGCAGGGCAGGATGCAGGAACCAACACTGCATGGCTCTGGACGAATCAGGAACCTGGAACGCCAAGGGATTGCTGCGCAGGGTCCACCAATCTGGGACAGCAAAAGTAACAAACAGGATTCTGGCTGGGAGCTCAGAACTACAGGCTTGCACACGGCTGACAAGATACGGTACTTGTGTGCAATCACGGCTCCCACGATGTCCATCGCATAGCAAAAAATCGCATGCGATCGCATCGCATGCGATCGCATCGCATGTGATCGCATCGCATGCGATTTGATCGCATGCGATTTTTAACAGAAATGCATCCAAGTGCATTGAAATTAGTATCAAACATGTTCAATTGCCCCAAATGTCATTTTTGAGGCTGTACCACCCCCACTATTAATGCGAACCCGAAGCGTGGCGAGCGCAGCGAGCCCGCGAGGGGCGGCGGCATGCGTCCTACAACCTTTTCATACCCCCACTATCCACGTCGGCGTGGAGTTGAGAATAGAAAGTGTGGCGAGCGCAGAGAGCCACCGAGCCCGAAGCGTGGCGAGCGGACACGGATACCTTCACAGGTATCCGCGTCCCCTCGCGGGCTTCACAGGTGTCCGTGTCCCCTCGCGGGGCACGCTGCGCTCGCCACGCTTCGGGCGCGGTGGCTTGCTGCGCTCGCCACACTTTCTATTCTCCACGCCGACGTGGATAGTGGGGGTATGAAAAGGTCATAGGACGCGTACCGCCGCCCCTCGCGGGCTCGCTGCGATCGCCACGCTTCGGGTTCGCATTGATAGTGGGGGTGGTACAGCCTGAAAAATGACATTTGGGGGCCATTGAACATGTTTGATACTAATTTCAATGCATTTAGATGCATTTCTGTTAAAAATCGCATGCGATGCGATCGCATGCGATTTAAAAAAAATGCTTAAAAACGGCATGGCGATGGCATGCGATGGGAGCCGTGAAAGTACACAAGTACCCAAGATACTATAACTGGCAAGGGAGTGAGTGACCAGAGGGTTTAAATAATGAGCACAAGGAGGTGATGATCACACATTGCCTGCAGGCGATCTCTGCAAGCTAGCAGCCTAATTAAGACACACCTGAGTCCTAATAACACACCAGTGGGAGTGAGCTGCAAAGGCCCAGGCTGACCACTGGAGGCCACCAGCGAGTAAACACACACACACAGGCTGGAATGATCCCTTGCCAGGCAGAAAGATAGGAGTCATAGGTGATGACTCCTAACACAAAGTGCCTAGACAGTCCAGGGGGGAGCGCGGCTGGCCCATTTTTACGTAGTTTTGGGCCAGCCCACCATCTTCAGGATGTATAATAACACATAGGTGTAGTGGTGCTGCTTAAGTAAGGTGAAATTTACATGAATAAAGTGAGTGACACTTACCCTCCACCCCGTGTCAGCGGCCGCCGGCGAATTCCCGATTCCTGGTCAACTTCCGGGTTTCACTGTCAGGCTGAGACCGGAAGTACGTCACCCGGGTTGCTAGTCACAGGGGTTCCCCGGCGGTCATGTGATCTGCCCTGCAATAGTGAATAAAAAAGGTTTAGGATATGCTGGCTGAAAATAAAAGTGAATAACTGCAAGTATACATAAGGTGTCCCAAAACTAAACAAATATAAGAGGACACAATGTGAAAAAACTAAATTAATAAAAGTCGCCAGTAAGCTTGAAAAGTGCAGATGTGAGATTGGTGCCATCTAGTGGTTGGGAAGAAAATTGCAGGGAAAGGTGCGTGTATCACAAAAATGAATGTAAAGGCATACAACAATGTGACAATAAGACAATATAAGATAAAAAAAGAAAAAACAAAGTTGCATCACATTTTTGGGGGGCTAACCTGTGGGAATATATTAAATACATTAAATGGCAAGTTGTATATGTACAAGTAAATATATATATATGTATATATCTTTTTCACTGTCTCTCCCATCCAGTGTTTCTATCTGGATCTTCTATACCTACTCTCCCTCGGGTGTGTTGTAGTGTGTAGGCTTGTCTGTGTGCCTTATTATTGTATAAAATGGCAGGGGGAAGCTCCAAGAGGATTGCTTGTAAAAAGTGTAATACTAAATTTACTCCAACCTCAGAGGGGATGTTAAATTGTGATAAATGCTCTGTTAATCCCCCTCTGGTACAGCCCCCTGTGGAGACCCCCTTCTGGGCTATACAGCTCACAGATGTCATGACCCAATTATCTTATGAGCTCTCTGAGTCTCAAAAAGATAGGGAGACTTCTAGAAACCAACAGAGTGATTTAACCTCTGCGGTTCAAAGCCTCACTAGAGTCTTGGCTCCAGGGAACTCTGATCCTCACCCTTCCTCTGCACAGAACCTTCACCTTTTACAATGGAAAAAGGCCCCTCTACAAAATGTGGCCTCCCCTGATTCTGATGACAGAATTAGAAGAGTGTGAATTTCCCCCAGAGGAGGAAGTGCTGGCTTTTGTTACACAATTGGAGCCTGCACAGTCCTCTCAGGGGATAGAGGATTTAATTCACATGGTGAAGGTTGCTTGTAATGTGACGGACGGAGTAGATACTCCTGCCCGACCCTCCCTTTTTGGGAAAAAGCAAAACAGTCATCCAACTTTCCCCCGGCGGAGGAATTGGATAACCATGTTAAGGAAGCCTGGAGTCATCCAGACAAACGCTTTCAAACCCCTTGCAGGTTTTTATTAAATGACCCCTTACTACCAGAAGGCAGAAAGAGGGTAGAGATACCCCCCTCGGGGAACTCGTCAGTGTCACGGCTGTCTAAAAAGACAGTCCTCCTGGTTCCTGGGGCCACTACCCGACATCTCTGACAGCAAGTTGGAGTTAACGCTGAAAAACATTTTCTCAGCTTCGGATGTTGGGTAAATAAGGTCATAGGTGTGTGGGCCTCACAAATCTCAAATGAGATATGTGACGGTTCTGACCCTGCAACTATCATGCAGCTGTCAGAACAGATTCAGGAAGCCTCAACATTTCTGATGG
This sequence comes from Crinia signifera, assembly GCF_055691185.1. Taxonomy (NCBI): domain Eukaryota; kingdom Metazoa; phylum Chordata; class Amphibia; order Anura; family Myobatrachidae; genus Crinia; species Crinia signifera. The sequence goes on along the minus strand of NC_139221.1, from coordinate 252,088,511 downwards.
AGGCGTCCGCAGACATCTGTATAGTTGCAGATAGAATTTCTGCGCTATCTATATCTGCTCGTAGAGCCCTTTGTCTGCGCCAATGGCAGATGGACGCCGAGTCTAAGAGAGCAGTGGAGGCTTTGGCTTTCAATGGGGAGGTACTGTTCGGCCCTGAGCTGGATAAATGGATATCCCAGGCAACAGGAGGTAAGTCTCACTTAGTTCCTTTGGCAGCTCCACCTCCTACTCGCAGGACCACACAGGTTCCTTCCTTTCAGTCCTTTCGCCCCTCAAAAACGTTTAGGGGTCATTTCAGAGGTGGTGCACCATCACACCGAGGTTCCAGAGGTCGTGGCAGAGGCGCCTCTACAACCACACTGGACCCCAAGACTACCAAGCCCACAGCATGATGGTCTTCAGTCCCATCTGGGGGACCCCAGGGTGGGAGCTTGACTAAAGAACTTCAGTCACGTCTGGCTCCAGTCCTGTCAGGACTCTTGGGTAAGAGATCTTGTGGCCCTAGGCTACAGGATTTATTTCAGTCTATCTCCCCCAAACAGGTTTTTCAAGACAGGGCTGCCGATTTCTCCAGAGAAGGGGCAACTGTTATTGGCAGCCATTGCCAAATTGAGAAACACAGGAGTGGTGGTCCAGTACCTGCGGAGCAGGGTACTCATGGCTACTACTCCGTCTTTTTCTCGTGCCAAAGCAGGATGGCTCGGTACGCCCCATTCTAAATTTAGGACTTGAACCCATATTTACAGGGGTTGGAACAGGGAGAGTTCTTAGTGTCTATCAATATCAAGGATGTGTATCTACACATCCCTATCTGGCCCCCTCAACAAGCGTTCCTTCAGTTTGCAGTACAGGATCATCACTGGCAGTTCCAGGCACTGCCGTTTGGCCTCTCATCGGCACCTAGAATCTTCAACAAGGTTATGGCAGCGATGATGGAGGTTCTCCGCACCCAAGGTGTGACAATCATGCCTTATCTGGACGACCTTCTGCTGAAGAGTCTCTTGAGAGAGACCCTGTTGTAGAACATTCTTCTCATCCAGAGAACCCTCATAAGTCACGGGTGGATCCTCAACTTCAAGAAGTCACAGCTTCAACCAGCTCAGCGTCTTTTATTTTTAGGAATGATCCTGGACACTGTCCAGATGAAGGTCTTTTTACCAACCGACAAGATCCAATCCCTACAGGCCTTGGTCAGGCTATTCCTGCGTTGCAGACAGGTGTCTGTACATCTTTGCACCAGGCTCCTGGGGAAGATGGTGTCCACTTTTGAGGTGATCCAGTACGGGCGTTTCCACTCTCGCCCGTTTCAGCTGTCTCTTCTCCATCAATGGTCGGGATCTTACCTTCACCTACAGCAGATGGTGACTTTATCCCCTCGAGCTTGTCTGTCCTTACTGTGGTGGCTGAACTCCACCAATCTCCAGCAAGGAAAATGATTTGCGATTAGACCCTCCTCACAACAGATTCCAGCCTCTGGGGTTGGGGAGCGGTCACCTTGGAACACTAGTTTCAGAGGTTATGGAAAAGACAGGAGAGTCTCCTCTCAATCAACATTCTGGAACTAAGAGCTGTCTATTGTGCCCTCCTCCATGCGAAACATCTTCTTCAGGGCAAGGCCATCCGCGTCCAGTCCGACAACTCCATGACTGTGGCGTATATCAACAAGCAGGGAGGCACCCACAGTTGCGCGGCCATGAAAGAGGTCAGCAGAATCCTGCTTTGGGCGCAAACTCACACTCTAGCCCTGTTGGCCATTTTTATACACGGAGTAGAAAACTGGGAGGCCAATTTTGTCAGTCGGCTTGATGTACATCGGGGAGAATGGTGCTTACACCCTCAGATATTTCAGAGGTTGATCCATCAGTGGGGCTGTCCTCAGGTAGAGCTGATGGCGTCCTGCCACAACTTTCAACTCCCCAGGTACTTAGGTACTTTGCTCGTACGCAAGACCCACAAGCAGAAGGGGTGGACGCGCTGGTCGCTCCGTGGACTTTTCAGTTTGTGTACCTCTTTCCACCGTTCACGTTGATACCTCGAGTTCTTCAATGCATCTGGAGAGAAGGAGTCACAGCTATGTTGATCGCAACAGACTGGCCACATCGGTCGTGGTACACCAATCTGACAACACTACTGATAGCCGAGCCATGGCACCTGCCTCTTCAGGATGACCTTCTCAGCCAGGGACCTTTCATCTTCCCAGATTTAGGTCGTCTTCATTTGACGGCGTGGCTGCTGAAAGGTCCATCCTGAGGCGTGCTGGTATTCCTAGAGCAGTGATACCCACTATGCTACGGGCAAGAAAAGAGGTCACCTCATCACACTATCACCGCATATGGCGTTCCGATGTGGCTAGGTGTGAGCGGCGTGGGGTTTCCTCGACCCTGTTAAAAAGGCGAGACTCCTCCTTTTTCTACAAGAAGGGTTCAGTTCAGGACTGAAGCTGAATACCCTGAAGGTGCAGGTCTCAGCTCTTTCAATTTTCAATTTTTTTTTTAAAGAAATTAGCCTTCCTGCCTGAAGTGCAGACATTTCTTCAGGGGGTGGTACATTTGCAACCACCCATTCAACCTCCCACGGCTCCTCCACTTATTACAATCCTCCGTTTTTGGAGGAGGTGGACCTTCGCTATCTTACATGGAAGGTGGTTCTTTTACTGGCACTGGCCTCAGCCAGGCGAGTATCTGAACTGGGGGCCCTGTCTTGTCATTCACCTTTTCTTCAGTTCCATTCTGACAGAGCGGAACTCCACACTAGTCTGTCATTTCTACCAAAAGTAGTCTCTACTTTTCACGTGAACCAACCCATTGTGGTTCCAGCATTCACAGAGGACTTACCGAAAGCAAGGTCATTGGATGTGGTCAGGGTTCTGCGCATCTATGTGTCTTGCACGGCCCCAATTAGAAAGTCAGATGTTCTGTTTGTCACCTATGACCCAATGCGCCATGGGTGGCCAGCTTCAAAGCAAACACTTTCTAGGTGGATTCGGCTGACCATTCATCAGGCTTATGTCACCTCTTCTCAGTCACCTCCTGCTTGCATAACAGTGCACTCAGCCAGATCGGTTGGTCCCTCTTGGAAGGCTGCCCGAGGGGTCTCGCTCCAGCAACTCTGCCGAGCTGCTACATGGTCGGGCAGTAGAACCTTTGTTAGGTTTTACAGGTTTAATACCTTTGCGGCTCCAGCTTCATTGTTTGGCCGCGCAGTACTACGAGGTTTTCAGCGCTTACCCGCCCGGGTTGGAAGCTCTGGGACGTCACCAATGTAACTCCAGCGACACCTAGTGAATGAAGGATTTTGTACTTACCGTAAATCCTTTTTTCCAAGTCCACTGGTGTCACTAGACGCCCACATCAGCGCTGTTCTCTACTTATCCCTAGGGCAAGTTACCTGTCAGGGTAGTTACCTTGGAGTTTTCCCTTTTTCGGTTACAACTGTATGTTATGATGTTACATTGTCTGTTGACTCTGTATGTGTTGATTTTCAGTGTTTTTCTCACTGTTTTCTTCTCTACATTATGTTTTGAATGTTGGTATGTGGTATTTAACCTCCTCTTCGGAAGTGTGTTTTATCTTCCTGCTCCCTTCTGGGCACAATCTTTATGACTGCCTGGGAGGGGAAGTAGAAGGGAAGGAGTTGGCCACTCTAATTTTATATTTAAAGTGCCCATGCCCCCTGTGGTCACCTTCTATTCCCCAGTGTTACTCCAGTGACACCTGTGGACTCTGAGAAAAGGATTTACGGTAAGTACAAAATCCCTCTTTTACTCAGCACTGCGATGAAGGATTGGTCAATCAGGAAAGGAGCTGACATCAGAATTCTTCCCATAAAACTCCTGGTTACCGTTTGCATTTTTCCAGACACTATTAATAGCCTGGTCCCTCCTCCAAAAGCTGACTTCGTGTCAACCAGCCAGCATACGGCCTGTGTTCTAAAGCCGATGCTGGCTTTGTTCGCACAGAGGGAACACACATGCACAGTCTATCGATAATTGCTGGCACTGCAAATTTACAGGCTTGAGAATAGGTCTGAATTACCCCCTATTCACATTACTACTGTAATGCTTAAGGGCCAGATGTATCAAGCTTCAAAAAATAATAAAATGGAGAGTGATAAACAGCCAGCCAATCAGCTCCTACCTGTCATGTTACAGGCTGGGTTTGAAAAATGACAGGTAGCAGCTGATTGGCTGGCTGTTTATCACTCTCTACTTTATCACTTTTTGAAGCTTGATACATCTGGTCCTCATTCCAAGAGTTGTTGTAACTCATGTCTTATATAAAAGTCCCTCCCTCGTGATCACGATCACCATTTCCCACTGAAAATGGGTCTGGATGCCGGCGAAAACATGTTTTAAAAAGTGCTATTAGCGGTATATACAGTATTAGCACACCATCACCTTCAGGGAGCCCATGTGGTGCTATTAGGAGGATTAGTAGGAATGTTACTAATATGCAAAGTAATTTAGTTATGCCTGTAACCTGGGAAGGGTTTACTGACTGTCCATGTCTGTAGGCATCATCATTATCATTGCACTGTTTGTCACACACACACACAGTTTTTTTCTGGCTGTTTTTTTTTTTTTAAACTACAAATAATATTATCAGCTGGGTCGTATTACTGAGTGTGTTATCGTAGTCAATAACATGACCAATTCCATTAGGTACAAAACACTTTGTTCCTGGACTTCCCTTTTAATGTATTATTGCCATCACTTGTGTTGATACACGCTGCTCATCAATTAACTAGTTCAACACAGATGATAACAATCATACATTAAGAGGAAAGTCCAGGAACAGGGCAATTTGTACCTAATGGAATGGGTCATGTTTGTGGGTATGTGTTATATCCCCATTATCAGCACCCCAAAATCATAAGTGGGACAAAATAATTTAATAGTACTGCAGGAAAAAAAAAAGGTCCAAATTACAAATTTGAAACAAAGCACTTGAGGGTGGATTTTCCAAAAATAAATAAATAATAAAACTAAAACAAATAGGGTAATTTCAGAAAAAAACAAAACATGAGGGTTCCAGGACATCTCTAGTTACCATATTTTGGGTTCACACGTCCCCTAAGCACCCAACCCCTCCATCATCCCAAAAACACACACACATCCACCCTAGAACATCTTTGGAGGTGTAATTTGGCACTGCAACCCAAGCGCTAGCCGACGCTGTGGTAGTGCATGGACTGGACATGCGTATAGAATCTGCTGAAAAAGTCCTGCCAAAATTGCCCATTGCCTTGGAGGAGAAATATGCTAAAGGTCCTACTGGACAGATGATAGATGCTAGAGGTCCAACTGGGTAGCTTATATCGCTACCCAGAAGTTACAGATATTTAAAATAATAAAACACAAAATTCCATTTAGGCTTTATTAAAAATGAAACTAAATTGTTACCTTTCATATTTAAAGTGTCACCCATTAAATTACTTTACTTAGTGACATATTTCAGCCTGCCTTGTAAAAAATAATATACGCTTTTTCTTACAGCTCAATATGAAAGTCACAGCAGAACAAATAAACCAATGCCTGCCCCAAACCATATTTGTGTTGTAATCTAGTCTGACATTTCCTTAACCTATAAAAAGGCTACAACATTAATCTGCCATGAATTGAAAGCATGTCATAAAACTGGCTGAAAGGGTAAAGCCTTAAAAGATTGACAGCTTAATTTAGTGATCATAGTATTAGTAGTTCATAAGTATAGTAATTGCACAAAACCCAGGACCTGCGTGGAGAGATTAGAGTTAATGCTACTATAATGTGTTGATGTTATGCATGCGGTCACCTAATTTTGATTCCCTTTGGATATTTTTAGCACTAGATATGCAGTAAATGTATCAGAAAATTCTTATTTTTAACATTCAGATATTACACTGCTAAAATTAAAAAATGTAAGGGGTAAGACAAAATATGATATCTGGAAGGAACATGGAGAACAACAGGATATATCTTCCCTAAGAAGTTGTCACAGGCAGGGCCAATAGAGGAGTGCTGTGGGCACATTTGTCCCAGGACCCAGCCTCTGAAAGGCCCGTTTTGCCCACCGCAAACCACCCCCCCCGACTGCCTTCGCTGTGCTGAACAAAGCAGGTCCCTGAAGGCAGGCTTCTTCAACCCAGGACGCCGGCGGCCAATTAAAATGCTGCACCAGCTTTTGAGCCAATCAGAGCTCACGTACCGGCAGCCAATCAGAGTGGCTGCCAGTACGCAAGCTCTGATTGGCTCACCAGCTGGTGCTGCATTTTAATTGGCTGCTAGCATTCTGAGTTGAAGAAGCCTACTCTACGGGACCTCCGGGATGCTCCTCAGTGGCAGAGGAGATGAGGGAGATGGAGCTGGGTTATGGTAAGTCAAATGAGGAGGGGGGGGGGGGGGGCGCGGATTTGAAATGAGTACTGGGCCCCAAAATTCCTGATGGCAGCCCTGGTCACAGGATTGGATTTAAGTATCGCACAAGATTCAATCTCTTTGGCCTGGTATGGTTCTTCTGGTATGCGGCTCCTTGGCATAGGTACAAATATTGTATTGCCACATACAGTAGGGGTTACTTACCCACTTTCTAAATACAGAAAATGAATTCCACTGTATACTATTCCCAAGAATAAAAATAAAATGAGATTTACATTTTATTTTTTCTTGCTAATAACCACAGATATTTTGATTATTGAACAATAAAGTCTACACCAATTTGTCTTCACATTTGTTATATTTTATCAAGAAATTAATGTTATGTGGGCGTGGCCTGGATGGGAGAACAGCAGGACACATCTTTGAGGGGCTCCAGTGATTCCTGCCTTTAACCCCTTCCCTGGGCACTTCACCCACCTCCACTGCACCCACCTGCCTCCTGAGGTCCCCCCGCATTGAGGTTGAGCGCGCTGCGAAGCCGGGGGAGGGTGAAACACCTCCTTGCAGGTTGCGGCCCTCACCTCCTGTTATCTCCTGCACCCGGCGGCTGAGCAGATTGCGGCAAATCTCGGGACCCTGGAGCCGGGAAAAAAAGGGATCCTTCCCCCTGAAGGTGAGGCATATACCTCATGCCCTTCGGCTGCCTTCCTCTCCCTGCTCTGTGTGTCCCCCTCCTTCTACTGCTGCGGCGGCGGCCATCTTGGATGTGGCACAAGCTAGAATATTCTCTATTGCACAGCTGCCCTGCTACAATTCGGCCTGTGAGAGCAGGTGACATACTGTAGGATTCAGGGAGCTTTTTAAGTCCCTCTGCACCCTGTACCTTTTGTAGGACACTACTGTTACCGGAACCCTAAGCATAATTTGCTATTACTACTTCTTTGCACTATTTGTTATTTCAATATCACTATTTTAGCCAGCTCTGTATATACGGCTCCACCTGTTGGCCCCTGGATACACTGCATCTCAACTAACCTGCTGTGACTAGTTAAAAGTTATGCTATGTGAATTCATTCTATACAGTATGTCTACTACCTGGGCGGATCATTTTCCCCCATCGCTTACATACTCAGCTATTATGTCAATGTGAAACAACGTTTTTTTGGGAACCATACCTACTCTATTCCCACTCTTTTATCAGCTGCGTCTTTGCCACTTCTATTTAAATTACCTCCCTACCACATAATGCCATCCAAATGTCAAAAGGACGTGGTGGGGCCATCCTCAGCCAATTTCTTTAAACACCCATCCCCAGTTCAGGGGATTAAGGGCAAAGCTCCTGGTGATGCCTCCCACAAGCCTTTGTCTGCCCTTAGCACACCATTTGACCACAATACCACGCCCTCTACTTCTTCACCTAATATGGGAGACAATGATCCCTTAACAATTGGTGCTATGAAGCATCTGCTTCATTCTTTTAAGGCAGATTTCTCCCAGGAACTTAAATTGGCCACCCAATCCTGCCAGCAATCTATTGGGGTGTCGGATGGGTTCCCGACAGTCGGAATCCCGACAGTCATTTACCCGACGTCGGCATCCCGACTGTCAAAACGCCGGCAGCCGGGTGACCGACGGCCACCCGCTATTTTCCCTCGTGGGGGTCCACGACCCCCATAGAGGGAGAATAGAATAGGTGGCTCGCGTAGGGAGCCACCGTGCCCGCAGCTCGGCGAGCGCAGCGAGCCCGCAAGGTGCTTTTTTGCACTCGCCATGCTGTCTGACTCCGGGCAGTTGGGATCCCAACATCGGGATAATGACTGTCGGGATCCCGACTGTCGGAGTCCCATACCACACCCATCTATTGATGCTGTAGGTCAACGTGTTGACCACCTGGAAACCAAATTGGAGTAGGTAGTGAGGTCCCATAATGATCTGTTAGTCCTCCATGAGGAACTCCAACAAAAAAACACTGCTCTCCGTAGTAAACTCTGAGATTTTGAGGACAGGTGGCGGAGAAACAATATTAAGATCAGAGGCATCAGAGGCATAATCTGTCTCAAATGACGACCTCGTAGAATATGTCACTGATCTATTTTCCAAACTACTACCAACAGTCAATACTGTATTTCGGATTTTCTCCTAGATCGTATTCACCGTGTCCCGAAGGCCAAAAACGCTCCAAAAGATACTCCACGTGATACATTAATGAGGTTTCACTACTTCCTAGACACTATTCTAGGAGATCTTCAGATATTTGGGGACCTCCCCGCTTCCACTTTGGCCTTGAGAAGATCATTTGCCCCAGTCACAAGATCCCTTTAGGAGAGTGGACATTCCATACCAATGGGGCTTCCCCACAAAACTGATTATTAGGCATAATGGGACCACTACTGTCGTCACCTCAACCGAGGCTGGTGAAAAACTCCTAGTGACCTGGAATCTGGAAACATCTGCTGCACCGCCGACCTCTATCAACAAGATCCCACAGGAGTGGTCAATTATCAAACATGCTTCGTGAATGTAATGTATCCTGCCTATAGCTACCAGAAGTTCTATTTTTTTCTTACTATGTTTATTTTGTGTCGTGGGTCTGGGGCCTAACATTTATGCTCGCCATGTCTTTAAGTGACTGCGGGTAATGGGGTGTGTCCCTTATAATCATATTCACTCTCAAACGCCTTTACGTTTCATAGCACAATGTCACGCATCCCCCCACCCGGACAATTAATCCTCAGATGGGGATGATTTCAACTGTCCCCAGAGCCACGTATAGACCAGCTGCTAATTATAGTTGTTGGATCTGTTTGTGTTCTTGGATTGTTACTCTTTATACCGTTGTTCAGCTCCTTTGTTCGTTGATGTCACAATGTTACTTTGATGCTCTGTTATTCTTCACATAACTACACTTGGTATAGTTCCCTCAAAAAATTACAGTGATGGGGGTCTCGGTCTAAGTCCCATTTAAGGCCCCGTACCCCAATGTGCCGCCCTGTTAGGCGGCCCACTTCAACGCCTATATGGTGTTCATTTCTAGTCTTCTATTTCTCTTTCCCTTTTCTTTTCTTTTCCTGTCACCCTATCAATCCTTTCCTTTTTATGCACATGCATAGACAGGTGGTTTGCAACAACCCTCTTCCATACAGCCTATCACTACCGTCTCAAGAATGTGACATAGATTCAGTACCGTCACATATGTAGCTTCAGTGCCTCGTATAATCATAATTCAGCACCCCACATGAGCGATTTACCCCCTCATAACTTGGACTGCCATAAAAATTATTAATGTAGCGTCCCTTAATGTTAAAGGCCTTAACTCCTCCAACAAACGGAGATTAGCACTCTGCCACTTCACTAAACTTAAAGCGCACATACAGTAGTTGCCTTGCAATAGACACATTTTATGGCCTCCTCCCTTCCACAATTCTTTAATAATAAATTCCCAATTTGTCTCACAGCTAATGCCCCTCCCCCCAAAAAAGTTGGTGTAGCCATCCTATTCTCCCGCATATGCGACGTTACGTTGGATAAGCAAATTTCTGACCCCGACGGTCATTTTATGATTGTTATAGGAAAATTATCACCAACGTTTACGCCCCTAATGTCAAGCAAACTCAGTTTATAAGGAAGTTTTGCATGACCCTCCAATCATGCCTTAAAGGCTCATTGATTATATTAGGTGATTTTAAATTAGTTCTCTACCTTAATATGGACAAATCAACACCTTGTCCTACCACCAAAACTGCCCTTTCTAAAAACCAATCCCAAGCCTTTAGATGTATTCTTTACGAATTTGGTCTGTACGATGTTTGGAGAGCAAGAAATCCTAATTGTAAAGATTATACATTCTTCTTGCCTGTCCACAGAACTTTTCGAGAATAGACCCTCCAACAGATCTGGGAGGCTGATATTATTTCTGTCTCCTGGTCTGACCACTCTGCCCTAATGACTTGAATTCAACCAGAATACCTCCCAGACCGTGGCGACTTGGCGAGTACCTCTTATCTGACACGGATACAAAAGCCTCGATAGGCCAGTCCCTCTCCTTATACCTGGATACTAATTCACCAACTGATACTGTACATCCTAATTCACCCATTGGTGTGTCCTGAAAGCAGTGGTCAGAGGATCTATAATTCAGACAGCAGCACTACACCTTAAGAAACTCTAGGAAACGTGAGGATGTCGAATCCCGACTAGCTAACCTAGAACACAAACTTAAGCTAACTCCCAGAACTATTTATAGGGATCTTCTTAGGACAAGAGAGGAGTGGAATACTCTGACCATGACAAAAGTTCATAAAAACCTACTTAAGCTAAAACAGAGATTCTATACCCAAGGCAACAGAGCAGGTAGACTTCTTGCCAGGAAACTGAAGGGAAAACAGGCCAAAGAGCGAACTAAAACTGTCATGAACCTGAACCTCGGTCTCGGATCCTCTGGACATAGCTAACGCTTTTGCCGATTACTATTCTTCCCTATATAATCTCAGAGGAGACCCTTTGACCCCCCAACCTACAGCTGCGAATATAGAGTCCTTTTGACGCCATCTCAATCTTCCCTCACTTGACCAACTGACCCTAAAAACCCTCGAACGTCCATGGACAGTATACGAGATCCAAAAGGTGATTGATAACTTACCAGCTGATAAGGCCCCTGGTCCGGGCGGTTATACTATTAGATTTTTCAAAGTATTTAGCGGTCTTCTAACACCTATATTGGTCCCTCTCTTTAATAAAGCGTTGACATTCGGATCCTTCCCGGTCAAAATGCTGGAAGCCCACATAGTTGCTTTTCCCAAGCCTGGTAAAAATCCTAAGATTTTATCCAACTACCGCCCGAAAGCTCTCTTAAATACGGATATAAAAATATACGCTAAATTAATTGTGAATAGACTCAACCCTCTCCTCCCATTCCTCATCCACCAAGACCAAGTGGGCTTTGTCATGGGAAGACAAGCACCTGACAATACCAGGAGATTTATCAATGTATTGGATGCCTTCTCATCATTGCCGGAGCCTTTTGTGCTGCTGTTGCTCGACGTAGAGAAGACATTCGACAGATTACATTGGGGTTATTTACAGGCAGTCTTGCAAAAATTTGGGGTAAGAGGCAGGGCCCTTTCTTCCATCACAGCACTGTACTCTAACCCGACTGCCAGAGTTTTTGTAAATGGTATGCTTTCCACCACTTTCAAAATTTCTAATGGCACCCGACAGGGGTGCACCCTATCCCCACTAATGTTTGTTTTAGCGATAGAACCCCTAGCAGAAACTATTAGATCTTCTCCTGACATTCATGGCCCAAACTTATTTGGACGCTCCTATAAAGTATGCCTCTTCGAGGACGATGTCCTCCTCACGCTAACTCACCCTACATCTTCTCTAGCGATGCTGCATAAGATTCTGAATGCTTATTCTTCAACCTCATACTATAAACTGAATAGATCAAAAATGGAAGCTCTCCCAATAAACATACCCATGAACCTATTAGCAGAACTGAAAGCAAAATATGACTACTCTTGGCAGACTGACAGACTAAAATATTTGGGAATTCAGATCTCCCCTAAATTTTCAGATCTAGTCCCTGATAATTATCTCCCTCTGCTGCACAAATTTTCCTTTGTAACAAAAGATTGGATGCTCCTTGAAATATCATGGATGGGCCGTATCTCCGCCATAAAAATGATTCTACTTCCCAAATTACTATATCTCTTCCGAACCATAGCAATCCTCCTCCCAAAATACTTGCTAGCTAAGCTTAATACTGCATTAATTAAATATGGTAAAATGCCTAGATTAGCCAGAAGCCAAATGTCCCTCCCAAAATCAATAGGAGGCTTGTCCTACCCTACCCCACCATCCTTCCTACTATTCCTATTGTTTTTCATTCGTCCACCCACCTCCTTTTAGTCTGTTAACTCTCATGAGTAGGGTCCTCCTTCCTCACGTACTCACCCTACCTCTTTACTTCACCAGCACTCCTGCCCTGTTCTTCTCTTCCTCTACTTCATTTTCTGTTCCTCGACAATTGCGACACCTACTTCAGAATTGATGCTGATTTTAGTTCTACCAGCTATAAAACTATTTATGCTGTATTTTATCTTCACACCCTGTACGTTACCATGTAAAAAAAAATGTTATGTCTGCTATGTACGGCACTGCGGAGACTTTGTGGCGCCTTAAAAATAAACTAACTACTACTACTACTACTACTTGTCCTTTCCAGACCTGTACTCCTATCAAGTGGCATGTATATTGGAAGCTTTAAATGCCTGTTTTGCACAAGCCAACATTAAACCTTGGGTACTATTAGAACAAGGCCTCACCTCACTGGTACCACTAACTGATATCCTATGGTTGCCCCCTCAGAGAAACCGAAAGCCAGAGAAACCGAAAGCCACCATACTAACTTCTACGAGGCTTTTGTGGCTTTCGCTGGTGTCGGCGTCACCAAGCCTATCTCTTTCTCCTCCAGAACTGTCCCTTTCAGGAATCGCACACTTAATACCCAACCTATCACTAGACTCCTGGAACTTTCATGGCATCACCTCTGTAGGAGATATTTTAAAAGAGGGTACCTTGATCAGCTTCTCTGAGATTCAATCTAAATTTTCAATCCCCGCCAAGGACTTCTATAAATATCTTCAGATAAGACACTGGTTGCAGAATGCTTGCCCCACCCCCCACAAGACAATACCAAAATATTTATTTCACAGACTCACTAAAACTGAATCTAAGGGATCAATCTCCTGGTGGCATAATTTACTAATTGATCCATATGAATGCACCAGTTTTAGTTCCCAATCTAAGTGGGAGTGTGATTTGGCCTGTCCTATAACAGACAAGGACTGGAAAACCATCTTCCACACATGTTTCCACATATCTAAATGCCAATCCCACATTGAACAATTTTATAAGCTTATTCACCGACAATACCTAACCCCTGCCCTACTACATACAATGTGGCCATCCTCTTCTAATACATGTTGGCGTCAATGTGACAACGTAGGAACATTGTTCCACATTTACTGGTCGTGCCGTAAAATTGCAAGATTGTGGTCTAAGGTGTTTACTTTCTGAAATCTCAGGGACTTTAATCCCCCCTCACCCAAAAATAGCTCTGTTTCATCTATTTCCTGATAGCAACCCCCCCCCCCCCCTGCTGTCCGCTATGTTCTAGGTCATGTCCTGATCTCCACTAAATTAAACTTAGCAAGAAATTTGTGATCCCCACAATTTCAGCCATTGAGGAAGAGGTTCAGAATCATTTTGAATTTGAAACTACTGGTCGAGCCTACACATTGTTTTCTAAACCTCATTCATCAAAATGGTCAGTCTGGTCCACCTACAAACTGGAGAGTGCATTGAAAACTCACTGACCCAGACGGTCACCTCCCAGATTGTCCCATATATACACTTCAACATGATAGAATCATCCCCTACTTATCATGTTCCTATTGGTATTCATCTGTTTCGATAGTGTAATGTGCACATGAATGCCTACTCTACATGACTGCTACTCTTAGTTCGGCATTTGCTACTTGTGTGACTATGTGTGACAGTGTAATAATAATAACTTCTGATTTGTTGCCAAATTACCTGTATGTATGTTTCCTGTCTCCCCTTCCCTTCCCTACTTCTTTTCTGTACCCCCTCCCATTTACAATTTGGAAATTCTAATAAAAATGTAATCTTTAAAAAAAAAAAAAAAATAATGTTATAATGTGTGCTAATTGTGCTACAATAATGCACACATTAATGATGTATCAAAGGAATTTTATATATTTTGTAAAAAATGGAGAAAGACCACAGAAAAATATAGTGCCAAAAATGAATTTGCTTGTTGAACTCATTTGTAAATGTTTTATTACTGATTCAAATAGACATTTTAATGTAAAGTAAAGGCTTGGAAAGCATTTTTTGTTTCATTTTTTGTATTTTTATAAAACATTATTAATTACTTTATTTTTAGTTAAAACAGTATTATGAAATAAAATATGGCAAAGTGCTGATTTAGGTACAGAAATAGTACTAAAGAACATGCATTTTTAGAGTGAAAGAAAAATAATAATAAATGAAAAATTAAGAGTAAGATCTTATTGCCTATACCCATGAAGAAAATTATTGGGGTCAATAGATGATGGTAAGATGATGGTAAGTGTCATTTATGTTTTGAAAAATGTTTAAACATTTTCTATTGTGCATATGCACAAAAGTAAGGAGGCATATAATTGTATATGCCAGTGAGTTCAACTCCTTGGTGCAGAGTTCACACTGGTGGTGGTGATGGTGATGATGATAAGCATCTGCTATGTCTGATTGGCTGAGAATATTTTGATTCATCCAATTGATACTATTACTAGTAAGGTGCCCATAGACGGTCCGTTCCCGGATCATCCGTTCTGTACTATGAGATGCGCGCTCCCGCGCATCTCATAGTACGGTATAAAAGGTATGTGCTGCACATACTTTTTGTACTAGCTGTTCATCGCATCACATGGACTATGCATGCACAAGGCATGCAATGCGATGCGATGTGTACTATATAAGTACACAACGGATCTGTTAAACAGACCGTGTATGGGCGGCATTAGTGTGAAAGCTGTCCTATATTAGTCAGTCAGCATGAAACTTAATTTTATTTACAAGTCTCTATAGGCAAACTATGTAACAATATTAACACTATACTGTAACACACGCAATAGACACGATCTATAACACGCTAAAGAAACACATATGGGTCCGGGTGTAATAGTTCAGCGGCCGTGCGGGATGTTTTTAGATAGGCAATCATTTACAAGGCATGGTTTTGTCTTGTAAATGATTACTTCTTTAACCCCTTCATGACAGAGCCAGTTTGTGCCTTCATGACAGAGCCCTTTTTTTCAAATCTGACATGTCTCACTTAAGTGGGGATAACTTTTTTTTGCTTTTACTTATCCCAGTGATTTTGAGATTGTTTTTTCGTGACACATTGTACTTCAAGTTAGTGGTAAATTTTGGTCGATACAGTCTGTGTTTTTTTGTGAAAAATACCAAAATATCGTGAAAAAATGGAAAATTTAGCAATATGCAAAATGTCACATTTTCTGCTTGTGAGACAAATAATCATACCACTCAAAATAGTTAATAACTAACAAAGACCATATGTCTACTTTATGTAGCAATCATTATTTCAACTTCCTTTTCATTTTTTTGGACACTAGGAGGCTTCAAATATGACTAGCAAATTCTCAAATTTTCAAGAAAATTTCAAACACTGATTTTTTTAGGGACCAGTTCAGTTCTGATGTGACTTTGAGGGACTTGTATGTGAGACACCCCCATAAATGATGCCATTTCAAAAACTGCACCCCTCACAGTATTCAAAACAGCAGTTTGGAAGTTTGTTAACCCTTTAGGTGTTTCACAGGAATTAAAACAAAGTGTAGGTGAAATTTCAAAATTTCTTTTTTTTTGCAGAGTTTCAATTTTAATACATTTTTCTAACGAATACAGTAGATTTTACTAGAGAAATGTGACTAAAAATTGATTCCCCCAATTCTTTTGTTTTCAAAAATATCCTATATGTGGCCCTAGTGTGCACGTTGACCAAACCACAGGCTTCATAATAGAAGGAGCACCTACTTGATTTTGGAGCCTCCTTTTTATGAGATTTTTTTTTAGGCACCATGTAGGTTTCTAGGCACCATAAGTGCTAAAAGTTAGGAACCTCCCCCACAAGTCACCCCATTTTGCAATCTACACCCCTCAGGGAATTCATCTAGGGGTATAGTGTACATTTCAAACCCCCAGGGGTTTCACCAATTTTGGTACAACTGGGATGTGAAAATGGAAAATTACATTTTTTTACACAAACATGCAGTTCTGGCTCAAAATTTTTCATTTTCACAAGGAATGAAGGAGACAAAGCACCCCAAAATCTGTGCCCCAATTTCTCCCGAGTACGGCAATGCCTCACATGTGACCAAAAAATACCAGTTGGGCGCATGGCAGGACTCAGAAGGGAAGGAGTGATTTTTGGATTTGGCAGCACAGATTTTGGTGGAATGAATGGTGGGTGCCATGTTGCATTAGCAAGACTCCCAAAGCACCAATACAGTGGAACCCCCCCACAAGTCACCCCATTTTGCAAAGTACACCCCTCAGGGAATTCATCTAGGGGTATAGTGTACTATTCAAACCCCCAGGGGTTTCACCAATTTTGATACAACTGGGCAGTGAAAATGAAAAATTACATTTTTTTACACAAAAATGCAGTTCTGGCTCAAAATTTTTAATTTTCACAAGGAATGAAGGAGACAAAGCACCCCAAAATCTGTGCCCCAATTTCTCCCGAGTACGGCAATGCCTCACATGTGACCAAAAAATACCAGTTGGGCGCATGGCAGGACTCAGAAGGGAAGGAGTGATTTTTGGATTTTGCAGCACAGATTTTGGTGGAATAAATGGTGGGTGCTATGTTGCACCAATACAGTGGAACCCCCCCACAAGTCACCCCATTTTGCAAAGTACACCCCTCAGGGAATTCATCTAGGGGTATAGTGTACATTTCAAACCCCCAGGGGTTTCACCAATTTTGATACAACTGGGCAGTGAAAATGAAAAATTACATTTTTTTACACAAAAATGCAGTTCTGGCTCAAAATTTTTCATTTTCACAAGGAATGAAGGAGACAAAGCACCCCAAAATCTGTGCCCCAATTTCTCCCGAGTACGGCAATGCCTCACATGTGACCAAAAAATACCAGTTGGGCGCATGGCAGGACTCAGAAGGGAAGGAGTGATTTTTGGATTTGGCAGCACAGATTTTGGTGGAATGAATAGTGGGTGCCATGTTGCATTAGCAAGACTCCCAAAGCACCAATACAGTGGAACCCCCCCACAAGTCACCCCATTTTGCAAAGTACACCCCTCAGGGAATTCATCTAGGGGTATAGTGTACATTTCAAACCCCCAGGGGTTTCACCAATTTTGATACAACTGGGCAGTGAAAATGAAAAATTACATTTTTTTACACAAAAATGCAGTTCTGGCTCAAAATTTTTCATTTTCACAAGGAATGAAGGAGACAAAGCACCCCAAAATCTGTGCCCCAATTTCTCCCGAGTACGGCAATGCCTCACATGTGACCAAAAAATACCAGTTGGGCGCATGGCAGGACTCAGAAGGGAAGGAGTGATTTTTGGATTTGGCAGCACAGATTTTGGTGGAATGAATGGTGGGTGCCATGTTGCATTATCAAGACTCCCAAAGCACCAATACAGTGGAACCCCCCCACAAGTCACCCCATTTTGCAAACTACACCCCTCAGGGAATTCATCTAGGGGTATAGTGTACATTTCAAACCCCCAGGGGTTTCACCAATTTTGGTACAACTGGGCAGTGAAAATGAAAAATTACATTTTTTTACACAAAAATGCAGTTCTGGCTCAAAATTTTTCATTTTCACAAGGAATGAAGGAGACAAAGCACCCCAAAATCTGTGCCCCAATTTCTCCCGAGTACGGCAATGCCTCACATGTGACCAAAAAATACCAGTTGGGCGCATGGCAGGACTCAGAAGGGAAGGAGTGATTTTTGGATTTTGCAGCACAGATTTTGGTGGAATAAATGGTGGGTGCTATGTTGCACCAATACAGTGGAACCCCCCCACAAGTCACCCCATTTTGCATAGTACACCCCTCAGGGAATTCATCTAGGGGTATAGTGTACATTTCAAACCCCCAGGGGTTTCACCAATTTTGATACAACTGGGCAGTGAAAATGAAATATTACATTTTTTTACACAAAAATGCAGTTCTGGCTCAAAATTTTTCATTTTCACAAGGAATGAAGGAGACAAAGCACCCCAAAATCTGTGCCCCAATTTCTCCCGAGTACGGCAATGCCTCACATGTGACCAAAAAATACCAGTTGGGCGCATGGCAGGACTCAGAAGGGAAGGAGTGATTTTTGGATTTGGCAGCACAGATTTTGGTGGAATGAATAGTGGGTGCCATGTTGCATTAGCAAGACTCCCAAAGCACCAATACAGTGGAACCCCCCCACAAGTCACCCCATTTTGCAAAGTACACCCCTCAGGGAATTCATCTAGGGGTATAGTGTACATTTCAAACCCCCAGGGGTTTCACCAATTTTGATACAACTGGGCAGTGAAAATGAAAAATTACATTTTTTTACACAAAAATGCAGTTCTGGCTCAAAATTTTTCATTTTCACAAGGAATGAAGGAGACAAAGCACCCCAAAATCTGTGCCCCAATTTCTCCCGAGTACGGCAATGCCTCACATGTGACCAAAAAATACCAGTTGGGCGCATGGCAGGACTCAGAAGGGAAGGAGTGATTTTTGGATTTGGCAGCACAGATTTTGGTGGAATGAATGGTGGGTGCCATGTTGCATTAGCAAGACTCCCAAAGCACCAATACAGTGGAACCCCCCCACAAGTCACCCCATTTTGCAAACTACACCCCTCAGGGAATTCATCTAGGGGTATAGTGTACATTTCAAACCCCCAGGGGTTTCACCAATTTTGATACAACTGGGCATTGAAAATGAAAAATTACATTTTTTTACACAAAAATGCAGTTCTGGCTCAAAATTTTTCATTTTCACAAGGAATGAAGGAGACAAAGCACCACAAAATCTGTGCCCCCATTTCTCCCGAGTACGGCAATGCCTCACATGTGACCAAAAAATACCAGTGGGGCGCATACCAGGACTCAGAAGGGAAGGAGTGATTTTTGGATTTGGCAGCACAGATTTTGGTGGAATGAATGGTGGGTGCTATGTTGCATTGCCAATACAGTGGAACCCCCCCACAAGTGACCCCATTTTGCAAACTACACCCCTCAGGGAATTCATCTAGGGGTATAGTGTACATTTCAAACCCCCAGGGGTTTCACCAATTTTGGTACAACTGGGCTGTGAAAATGAAAAATTAAATTTTTTTACACAAAAATGTACTTCTGGCTCAAAATTTTTCATTTTCACAAGGAATGAAGGAGACAAAGCACCCCAAAATCTGTGCCCCCATTTCTCCCGAGTACGGCAATGCCTCACATGTGACCAAAAAATACCAGTGGGGCGCATAGCAGGACTCAGAAGGGAAGGAGTGATTTTTGGATTTGGCAGCACAGATTTTGGTGGAATGAATGGTGGGTGCTATGTTGCATTGCCAATACAGTGGAACCCCCCCACAAGTGACCCCATTTTGCAAAGTACACCCCTCAGGGAATTCATCTAGGGGTATAGTGTACATTTCAAACCCCCAGGGGTTTCACCAATTTTGGTACAACTGGGCTGTGAAAATGAAAAATTACATTTTTTTACACAAAAATGTACTTCTGGCTCAAAATTTTTCATTTTCACAAGGAATGAAGGAGACAAAGCACCCCAAAATATGTGCCCCCATTTCTCCAGAGTACGGCAATGCCTCACATGAGAACAAAAAATACCAGTTGGGTGCATGGCAGGACTCAGAAGGGAAGGAGTAATTTTTGGATTTTGCAGCTCAGATTCTGGTGGAATGAATGGTGGGTGCTATGTGGCATTAGCAAGACCCCCGATGGACGGTGAAATGATGAACCTAATAATCCATCGATGTGTGGTATATTTTGAAACACTCCTTTATACATAGGCCGGGTTTGTCGGGGCAAGTTTCACAGTGGAAAATAGTTTCCTTTCTTATTCCCTTTTTATAGCAAACTTTGCACCTTTTTTGTGTCCTGCCCTTTCTTGCAGTGGAGGGGATTTCGTTGGGAAAATGCTGCCCTGGTACAATACGGGGGCCAGTACTAGAAGTACTGGGGCCCTCTGCCTGCTGGTTCCCAAATATTAGGCCCTTTATGACTTCCTCTTGAAAGTGCATAAATGTCCCCCTCTGGCCGGTAGAACGGAATAGCACGTAAGCGTTATACAGTGCCATCTGGATGATATACACAGCCAGCTTCTTGTACCAGATATTTGTTTTCCGCAGGGCACTGTACGGCTTCAGTACCTGATCTGAAAGATCCACTCCGCCCATGTACTTATTGTAATCTAGGATACAATTTGGTTTTGAGGTGTGGGTACTGGTACCTCGTACAGGGATGGAGGTGGTACTGTCTCCATGAATTGTTGTCAGTATAAGGACATCCCTCTTGTCCTTATATTTGACCAACAACATATTTTCGGTGCATATTCCCCTGCTTTCACCCCTTCTCATTACTTGGGCAATGTGCGTTTTGGGGAGGCCTCTTTGGTTCTTGCGCACAGTACCGCAAGCTGCTGTACCTCTTGAACCAAGGGCCTTAAACAGGGGGATGCTGGTGTAAAAGTTATCCACATAGAGGTGATAACCCTTATCCAGGAAGGGGTGCATTAAATCCCAGACAATTTTGCCACTAACACCTACGAGGGAGGGGGGGCATTCTGGCGGTTCAATTCTTGAATCCTTCCCTTCATATACCCTAAACTTGTGGGTGTACCCTGTGGTGCTTTCACACAGCTTATACATTTTTATGCCATACCTTGCCCTCTTACTGGGAAGGTACTGGCGGAATTTAACCCTTCCTTTAAAATGTATAAGGGACTCGTCGATGCTAATACATTTATCAGGGATGTACAGCTCTGCAAATTTGGCACTGAAATGATCAATGACCGGCCTGACTTTGAATAGCCTGTCAAAGGTGGGATCATCTCTGGGTGGGCACTGTGCATTATCGGTGTAATGTATAAATTTATGGATTGCCTCAAAACGAGTCCGAGTCATGGCCATACGGTAAAATGGGGTGCTGTACAGAACATCTGTACTCCAATATTGCCTAATTTGTGGCTTTTTTACTATGCCCATATGAAACACCAGACCCCAAAACGTCATCATCTCTACTGCATCTACAGGGGTCCACCTAGCAAATGATGACGTGGGGTTTTGAGCAATAAACTGCTGGGCATATAAATTAGTTTGGTCCACCATTAAATTTATAAAATCATCAGAGAAAAATAATTTGAAAAAGTCAATTTCTCTGAGACCTGTGGAATCAAATTGGATTCCTGGCATGGCCAAAAACTCAGGAACCTGGGGCTCAAAATTGTCTGGTGGTGGGGTCCATACAAGATCAATTATTGGGGGGGGGGTCTCAGCTGCTCTACGGGGGCGTCTTTGAGGGGGTCCCTCATCACCAGAGGAGGAAGAGGAGCTTAAGACGAATCCTTCAAATTCCCCGCTTGCCTCACTGGCTGTGTCAGAATCAGAAGCAAGCATGGCATATGCCTCCTCCACTGAATACATTCTTCTGGATGACTGGGATGACATTTGGGATGACATTTGGGATGACATTTTTATTTTTGTGTTACTGGTAGTGAAATGTTTCAACACGTGTATAGTGTAGGGGGGGGGGTACAAACTTTATTTCAACCCGGGGGGTATGTAGTGTGTTGTGTGTATGTAGTGCAGAAAAAAAAAATACTTTATACAAAAAAAAAAAAATTGAAGGGGTTAAAAAAAAAAAAATTGAAGGGGTTAAAAAAAAAAAAAATTGAAGGGGTTAAAAAAACAAAAAAAAAGGTCCTGCGCCAAAAATTGAGCACAGATGTTGGTCAGTAACGTCTGTCACTGAACAGCGCTCAAAGGCAACAGGAATTTGATCAAAAAAAAAAAAAAAATAGATCAACCCTGTGCCGAAAAAGCTGATCAGTGATGTACGTCACTGATCAGCGCACAGTGGCCACAGGACACCCACAAAATCACAGTGTGTGTAAAAAAAAAATTAAAAAAAGACCACACAGCACCCACAAAAAAAAAAAAAAGGTGATCAGTGATGCGACACTGATTACCAGTGAGGGGCAGCAGGTGCACAACCTTTGGTGCAACTGGCAGCAACTGACAGGTATATATAAAAAAAAAAAACCTCTGCGCCCCCAAAAAGTTGCTGATCACCTCAGATATAGTGATCAGCACAAAAGGCGGGGGTAGCAGACACAAAATATACACTCTCTGTCACTATCTCTCTCTATCTCTCACTATCTATCACTATCTATCACTATCTATCACTATCTATCACACTGCAGCAGCAGCACTGACAGTTATATGTATAAAAAAAAACCTGCACCCCCAAAAAGGGGGGGTAGCAGACTCAAAATATACACTCTCTATCACTCTCTGTCACTATCTCTCTCTATCTCTCTATCTCTCACTATCTATCACTATGACACTGCAGCAGCAGCACTGACAGTTATATATATAGAAAAAAAACCTGCACCCCCAAAAAGGGGGGGTAGCAGACACAAATCTCTCTATCTCTCACTATCTATCACTATCTATCACTATCTCTCACTATCTATCACTATGACACTGCAGCAGCAGCGACAGTTATTTATATATAAAAAACCCCTGCACCCCCAAAAAGGGGGGGTAGCAGACACAAAATATAGCTCTCTCTGTCACTATCTCTCTATCTCTCTCTATCTCTCTCTCTCTATCTCTCTATCTCTCTATCACACTGCAGCAGCAGCAGGAAGTCTCAGGAAGTCAGATCCAGGAAGCGTCCAGCACGCTACAAGCAGTGATCAAGTGATCAGGTAAGGTATTTGCAAGGATCAGGTAAGTATGAGCAAGGATCAGGTCAGTATCACGGCAGATAGGCACGGTGACCGCTCTGCACGCTACTCCAGACCGGAATGGCGTCTGCAGCGCAGTCACCGGTAGTTTAAATGTCGCGCCTTGGCTGTGATTGGTCCGTGGGTCCCACGGACCAATCACAGCCTTGGGGGCAGGTGGGGTGAGGGTGGGGTGAGGTGTCATCGTCACCGATGACCCCCTCATGCCCCCTGACGCCCGGCGGTGATTGACACCTGTGTTACCAAGCGTCTGATTCGCTGGTAACACAGGAAAACGCTGTGAATGGCTGTTCACACTGAACAGCCAATCACAGCGATCGCCGACGGGGGGGCGGCATCGCAGCCCCCCCTGGGCATGCAGGGACATGTCTGCTGTCAGGGACAGCAGACATCGTCCCTCTGTCACTGCGTCTCGAGACGCAGTGACAGTTTAAAGTCATGACGTATATATACGTCATGTGTCGGGAAGTACTTCCCGGCCATGACGTATATATACGTCAAATGTCGTGAAGGGGTTAAAGTATTATATTGTGTTTGATGCAGCTCACATACCAGACCACCTATCCTCCAACCATTCAGCTAGCTTGTTGCGTGGAATAAAAATCTTGTAATGATGTACTGTAACTAGAGATCAGGGACAACTATATAACTATTTTTTTTTTTTAATTAATAAATGCTGAACCATTTTACATTAATATATTATCACTATCCATCATCACATTGATAAAAATGTGTTAGAATTTTTTTCTAACTATGAATGGCCTAGCTGCTGTTGGTGACCATCTCCTTTGACATAAATATTTACAGTATCTTATAGATACATATCACTGTTTCAGGTGGATGCAGCAAAGGACGCATCTAACAGCTGCAAAAAAATTGCACATCTCTTAAAAGGAGGGAGCTGTATGAGAATGAAAAATTTGCCCATAGCATGCAATTAGCCTCTAACCAAGGACATATCCAGGGGGATTGGGGCATGACCATGGCACTCCCATCCAAAAACACTTTCCACTTGCCCATTAACCCTGGCCATTGTATAACAGTACAATTACACATTGGGCAGGGACATGCCAGAGACTGCCGCTATGCGGCCCAGTGCACCACCCCTCCTCCCTTCATCCCTCACTGCCACTGACTTTGCCTCCTTCTTCCTCTCTAAAATTGAGGTAATCCGACATGATATCTCCTTCCATACCCCCTCTGCTGCCCACCCACCCCAATCATCCTCCCCTACCAACTACCCCACTCTGTCATCCTTCTGCCCTACTACAGCTGAGGAAGTCCACTCCCTCATCTCATCCTCTCCCCCCTCTACCTGTCCCTTGGACCCTCTCCCCTCCCGTCTCCTCAGTTCCCTCTCCCCCACTGGCTGCTCCCACCTTGCTCACCTCTTTAACCTATCTCTTTCTACTGGCATCTTTCCCTCACCCTTCAAACACGCTCTGGTCTCGCCTATTCTTAAAAAACCTAACCTGGACCCTTTATCTTCCACAAGCTACCGCCCTATCTCTCTTCTCCCATTTGCCTCTAAAATACTAGAACGGCTGGTTTACAGGCGTCTCACCAGCTACCTGTCTGACCACTCCATCCTAGATCCCCTTCAATCTGGCTTTCGCCCACTTCATTCCACTGAGACTGCCCTAGTGAAAGTCACCAATGACCTGCTGTCAGCCAAATCCAAGGGTCACTTCTCCCTGCTTATCCTTTTGGACCTATCTGCTGCCTTTGACACTGTGGATCACCCTCTCCTCCTCCACACACTCCAAAACATTGGCCTCTTTGGCACAGTCTTCAACTGGTTTTCCTCTTACCTCTTCAATCGTTCCTTCTCAGTCTCTGCCTCTGGCTCTACCTCACCACCTTCTATCCTTCCTGTCGGGGTCCCTCAGGGTTCCGTCCTTGGCCCCATTCTGTTCTCTCTGTACACCTCTTCTCTGGGTGCACTCATTAACTCCTTTGGCTTCCAATATCACCTCTATGCAGATGACACCCAAATCTACCTCTCCTCTCCTGATCTGTCCCCCACTGTTTTCTCTCAAGTTTCCAACTGCCTCGCTGCCATCTCTACCTGGATGTCTGAGCGATTTCTGAAGCTGAATATGGACAAAACCGAACTTATTATCTTTCCCCCACCCAGAGCTATGCCCCCTACTAATATCTCTATCACTGTTAACAACACCATCATCTCCCCTGTTCCCCAACTCCGCTGCCTGGGTGTCACTCTTGACTCCTCCCTCTCCTTTGCACCCCACATCCAAACGCTGGCCCATTCTTGCCGGTTCCAGTTACGCAACATTGCTCGCATCAGGCCCTTTCTCTCACAGAGTGCAACTAAGCTGATCATCCACTCATTGGTCATCTCACGGCTTGACTACTGTAATGCTCTTCTCACCGGCCTTGCTCAATCCCAACTAGCTCCTCTCCAATCTGTCCTCAATGCTGCAGCCAGGCTTATCTTCCTCTCCCGCCGCTCTAATTCTGCTACTCCCCTTCAACAAAATCTGCACTGGCTTCCATTCCCCTACAGAATCCTCTTCAAACACCTCACACTCACATACAGGGCCATCTCTAATTCCATTGCTCCATATATCTCTAACCTCATCTCCATTCATACACCCTCCCGCCCTCTACGGTCAGCTGACGACTGTCGTCTCTCCTCCACCCTGATCACTGTTTCCCATGCTAGAGTACAGGACTTTGCCCGTGCTGCACCCCTTCAGTGGAACGCACTCCCTCGCTCCATTAGACTCTCCCCGACCTTGCAAAGCTTCAAACGGGCACTGAAAACTCACCTATTCATCAAAGCGTACCCTTCCACTGCATAAACCAGCTGGTTCTCCGACCCCTTGCCTGTTTCCTGTTTACATCCTGCTATCTAACCACCACCCCCTCGCTTGCACCTCTTGTAATCTGTCTGTCTTCCCTTCCTACTAGATTGTAAGCTCCTCCAAGTAGGGCCCTCTTCCCTCCTGTTGTCAAAGCCCACTTCTCTTCACATTTCACTCACAGCTCTCCTTTACTCCAACACTCAGTGACCATCTTCGTCTGCATACTCCTCTCCATCATTGGCCTCAAGCCTCTAGTTGTATGTTGATTGGGTCTTCACTACTTATATCCAAGCTGTAATGTGTATTGATCTGTGGCGCTCTTTATTTGTACTGTGTTTTTGTTATTTATTCAATGTTATGCCAAGTTTTGTTTCCCTGTATTGTTCCTTTGTACGGCGCTGCGAAACACTTGTGGCGCCTTATAAATAAAATTATAATAATAAAATTATAATAATATCTCTACTTCCACATGACCGCAGACCCAAACTTTCCACCCCTGTTGACTCCAGGCCCACACATTGTATAGTGAATATATTTTTTTTAAATACATTCAATAACTTCTCATAATGAGAGACACTAAGGGGGGTATTCAATCCCGGGTCACGACTGTCAATCCATCCCGACAGCCGCGATCCTGGCCCGTTTTCATTTTGCTCAACAGCATATCGCCAGGTGGGATTTAATGACCCTTGGCAAAAAGGGGGTGTGTCTGCATAAACGGCAGTGGATTGATGAGATTTGCCCGTGATCGCGACAATTCACGCCCGTTATCGAAAAACGGGCCCAACAGATTTTAAAGTCGGGCCCGTTCTGTCGATCTGCCTCTTCAATGCTGTTGGGCAAGACAGCATTGAATAGGCGCCCACCTCTATTTCCCCCATCAGAAATAGTGGCGGGGATTGGATACCCCCTGGAAGCACGATCAGTTACGATCGTGCTTCCACACTGACTGTCACTTAGTAACACGCTTCTGCTATCCGCCTGGTTCCACAAAGCTGCCTGTTTTATTTCTCCTGCAGGAACAGCCCTCCTCCTTTAAGATGAAGAGACCCAAACCATCGCTAGACAAAGCAGAGAATGGCGGAAGGAGGGCATAAGGTTGTGAGGGTATCGATGTGTCGCATGACCTGGGGGCAATAGACGGTTAACGGAGGAGAGTCTAGATATCAACTACAATGCCACAGCTTCCTTCCAGCTGGGCAACCGATGCAATCCATATAAATAATAATATATGCTAGCTACCACAGCCGTGCTTACTACCCAGAACCTTGGGGCCCCTCACAATGTTGGGCCTGGTTTGGGTTCCCCTTTGACCCCCGTGTCGCCGGGCCTGCTGATGTCCCCTGAATCCACCACTGCTTCTAACTGTCATTTTATAGACTATGCTAGATAAATGTTACCTAGATGCTGATTGATTGCTATGGGCAAGGTTCTAAGATTTGATATATCACTCCTAAAGAAGGCCGAAGTGCTTTTTCGTCATCTACTTTAAATGTCTGTTTTCTATTTCAGCTTTTCAGTAAATGTAGAATTAATCAAATTGCAAAAGGTACCATATTATCATTAAAAGAAACCTAGACTACTATACAATCAAAGAGAATTATGAGAATCAAAATTCAAGATACTAAAAAAAACATCAATTAATTTGTTTCCTCTCTGCCGGAACTATTTTAGCTTTTACAAAACTCTAAAAATGTTTATGTTCCGAGCATGTGAGAATGTTTATTTCGGTTCCTTGGAAAGTGAATTATTATATTCAGAATTATACACAATCGTAAATTGTATTATTACCGGTGTATTGTACAGATGTGCAATAGAGCTAGAGAACTTAATAAAGATCACTGAGCTACAGTACAGTATGTGAATCATGACAGTCATTTCCTCACGACAGGCCAAGTATCTAGCTTCACCACATACTGCATAGACGAGAAAGAATGCAGTCACGTGACGGGTGGAAGGAGAAAGTTGAAGTTCAGGTGGAAGGCGACTTTGAGGTAATGGAATATAAGATTACATTAAGCAGTGTCTAATAAGATTAATGCTGTGAAAGATGATAAGTAAAGCTGGGAAAATAGAATTAGTATATAGAGATAAGTACTGTGTAAGGGAGGAGGAATCAGGAGTACATTTTAAATATGATTTGGGATTAGAGGCAGTTATTTGGCTTACATAGACTGCATTCCAAGAAGCCATTACTTTGTTATATTTCACCTTTACGATGCAGGATTCTAAGTATGTATGTATGTATGTATTATCATTATTATTACTATTATTATTACTATAGGAAAATCTGAAATTCATTATTTTGTTAAATAATTTTTCTAATGTAATTATTTTAAATAGAGAAATAAATCACCAGAATATTGTATCTTAAATAATATTACAGTTATTGTATGTAGTATCATGGGAAATGACAGGCAGTATGTTGTGCCTGTAAAACGAAAGCATTGCTTATACTAGAGATGAGTCGACACCAGTCGATGAGTGAGTCGACACCAGTATTTTGGATTTGGTTCTAATTCAACATTGAGTTTTGGCAGAAATAATCCTCAAATTTTTTGATGGGGATTCCGTTTTTGTTACAGTAAAAACATTGGTAAAATAATAAATAATAAAATAAAATCTATAAAACTATCTAAAAATATGAAATCTTTACAATTCAAAACCTGACATTCTGATTTAAAATCCGAACCGTGTGAAGATCCGAACCTGGATTTGGATCTCCTTGGGTGATCTGAACCAGGTTTTGGCTTGGAATTAAGATTTTTTTTGCGGATATGGATTTCTGGAGAACCGGACCTCATATGCACTGTGTATACTATTCTGATTAGCAAAAGAACTGCATAGTTGAAATGCAGCATTGTGAGAAATATTTTGCCCTAATCTCTGCTTTAAAAATAATATCTGTGTAATGATGATTTCTTAAAAATGACAATAAAGCCAGGCACTCACTATTCAAAAAATTCTGCTGATCCTACAATCGCTCAACTCAGACAATTATTGTAATTGGTTCACACTCATACAAATAAAGCAATTTCTAGCTCAATGTATACGTCCTAGAATATACAGTATATAATTTACAATAAATAGGGTTTAATAGTATGTAAACTTTTACCTTTTTTCCAGGGGCTTATTTAATTAGGTATTTATAAATATCATTTGCGGATCTTCTATTTTCTGTGGAACACACGTAGTAAACATTTCTGTATGAATTACTAGATTGTAAGCTCCTCCGAGTAGGGCCCTCTTCCCTCCTGTTGTCAAAGCCCACTTCTCTTCACATGTCACTCACAGCTCTCCTATACTCCAACACTCAGTGAACATCTTCGTCTGCATACTCATCTCCATCATTGGCCTCAAGCCTCTAGTTGTATGTTGATTGAGTCCTCACTACTTACATTTACAAGCTGTAATGTGTATTGATCTGTGGCGCACTTTATTTGTACTGTGTTTTTGATATTTATTCAATGTTATGCCAAGCTTTGTCTCCCTGTATTGTTCCTTTGTACGGCGCTGCGAAACACTTGTGGCGCCTTATAAATAAAATAATAATAATAATATGAATTAATGTAAAACATATGGTTTTCTTAAATATGACATTCCATTATAATGCCAAAGATGTTCTGTTTCTGCAGATGTAGTCATAGTTTCAGCCCGACTCCATATAACCAGTGGTGTTGACAGGGCCGGCGCCCCACTAGGCAGCTTTAGGCATTTGCCTGGGGGTGTCGGCCAGTGGATGGTGGAACTTGGGAGCAGATCAGCGTCGGATGCCACCCTTGGAGCCAAGTGAGCGGCGCAAGCACCCCCTCCCCCCATAAAGTGACTCAGCAGCACCCACAACTCTCCTCCCCTTGTACAGTGGGTGAGCGGTGGGGCTGGTCGCAACCCCCCCCTCCTGGAGCGACTTGGCGATGGCTGCAACTCTCCCCCCAGTGAGTGTGGTGAGCGGGTAAGCGGTGGGGAGGTCGCACCCCCCCCAAGCGACTCGAAGGCAGACGCTGCTACTCCCCCCCCCCATGTAGCGGGTAAGAGGTGGGGTGACCCCCCACCGTCTGGGGTGCTACAATCCCTTGCACTGGTCCTGGGTCAACACCCAGGGAGGTACTCTTCACAAGGGGTCCAGAACCCACTGCCCCTCCACTGACCACACCTCTTCCCATTGCCAGGGCCCGTAGAGCTGTCGGACCCACTGAATTTAATTTTTTGATGATCATCACATACTAAATAGTATAATGAATCACAGAGTTCCTACCAAAACTATAATTTGTGACTATTGATAGATCACAGGACAGTTGAACATTGCAGAATTCTCTGAATGAGCATTTCAGTAACTGAAGATAAGGGACTGAACTAAAATTACAAAAATAAATAAAAGGATCAGTTTAAAGGTTAGTGGGGGCACGATGCCCAGAATAACACCATCCCTTCCTAGGAAAAATACTTACAGTAGATACACCCTCTAGTTCATTTGGGAGGGCAGGTTAATTGAATAAAAAAAGCCTACAGTACATTCCTTTCAAGGATGTGTCTGATTATTAGAAGTGTCATAGCCAACAAATACATCAACCTTAAGGAGTGTGTGATAAAATAAAAAGTGAATTTAACTGAAAATGTTCTTGATAGAACACAAACTGGAAAATAGAATACTATCAAATTAAAACACTTCCACTATAATATAACTATTAAAAAATGTATATTTCACATTTTGTCTTTATTTGATCATTAAAATAAATTTTTGGCATGCATCCCTGAGAAAACAGACAATATTATATAGTCAATATTTTTTTTGAGCAGACATGATACTTTCCTACTTTATTAAAGTGTTATTTAATCGAATATATATATATATATATATCTATATATATATATCTATATATATATATATAGATATATATATATATATATACACACACACACACACACAACAATGAGGCCGGCACTCAGGTCTGAAGGTGGATGCCAATAGCTTGCTCCGGTGCCCTCTTTCAAAAGGGGTGTCCTTGAGTAGTATAAAGCAACAAATAAGTGGCACTCGGAGGCTTGTTCAAAAGGTGAAATAACAGGAATATTTATTCCTAGTGCAGGGAAAACGTTTCGGAGCACGGAGACCCCGTCGTCAGTTCAGGTAATGCATTACCTGAACTGACGACGGGGCCTCCGTGCTCTGAAACGTTTTCCCTGCACTAGGAATAAATATTCCTGTTATTTCACCTTTTGAACAAGCCTCCGAGTGCCACTTATTTGTTGCTTTATATATATATATATATATATATATATATATATATATATATAAAATTACTGTTTACTACTGTATATATGTAAAAAAAATGTGACATTTGTTTCTAGTTGTTATGGGAAAAGGTGCCATGCCTCGAGAAAAGATACTGGTACTTACTCAAATCTACGAGTTGATACAAGATTTAAAGTACAGTAGCATCAACACTCTTGATAAAATGCACTTTATTTCCAAAATGATTTGACTAATTTCTTCCTCTTTTTGAAACTTTTTTAAAGATTACATTTTTATTGGGTTTTTAAAAATGTGTCAAGTAGACACCAAGGAAGGGGGTACAGAATGAAGAAGAGGGAGGGGGAGGGGGGATGGGGGGTACAACACATCACGATTACCATTATAATGCATCACATACAAATTGCAAGCGTGGTTACATCAGTGCATAAGCCAGAATGGAATAAGAAAAAAAGAACACACAAATGCTGTTGTAAGTTTCCATAATGTAGGGGGTTTGTAACTAGACAGTATTCAGAGGGCTTGATAGTCTATAGGCTATCCAAGGGGACCATTTTGCTAACTGGGGTACATAAGATCCTGCCCAAGCTGAACCCTCTGTTTCACACCTATAGTGGTCGTGGACCATTTCTTCTATAGTTAAAATCGTAGGGATCAGGGGAGTCTTCCAGTGGCTAGCTAGGAACAATTTAGTAGATATTAAGATGTGACCTAAGACATATAGAGTATCTTTAGGGGTGTGCATTGGAAACAGGTGAAATAGGGCTACCCTCGGTTGAGGGGATATGTTAACACCTGAAATTTTTGAGAGTAGACTAAATATCCTACACCACATTCCCGTTAGTCTAGGGCATGACCAAAATATGTGATAGAGCGTTCCCACTCCTACGCATTGTCTCCAACATGTGTTGGGGGTGGAAGGCCATATAGTGTGGAGAAGGGCAGGCGTTAGGTATTGTCTGTGGATCAGTTTGTAGAATTGTTGTATGTGAGACTGGCACATTGAAGAGTGAAAGCAACTATGAAAAATGGCTTTCTAATCCTCATCGGGCAAGGTTATTGCCAGATCACGTTCCCATTTAGTTTGATAGTTTAGTTTAACGGTCCATTGTGGATCTGTTAGCAGGGTGTATCACCATGATATAGAGCCTCTGAGGTTTGTTCTTGTAAGTCTGTGTAGAATATATTTGGGGATAGGAACTATTTTATGTGAAGGGGAGCTTACGCTTTGGACCCAATGACGCAGATCGAGGAATTGATAGAATTGCTTTGGGGGAATTGCAAAGGAGGATTGTATGTCGCTAAATGGCAATATGGTGCCTTCTCTGAGGATGGTACCCAAAGTCATAATTCCTTGTGAGATCCAGGAATCCAATGATAGATTTGGAATCACATGGGCTATTCCCTTTAGGGACAGCTCGGGAGGAGGAAGAGTTATTTCAGGGATTGACGACACTAGCGAAAGCCAAGAGCGTCTAGCGGATGAGAGAATGGAGGATCGCTCAACAGCTTTTGGGGATTCTGATGGAGGCAGCCATAAGATGTCTGTGAGTGGGATCTGTAGTGAGATTCCCCTCTCCTGCAGGACCCAAGGTTTATGATCCTTGTTGGCAAACCACTCGTATAGGGGCGATAGGATACATGCTATTTGGTAGGCGTGTAGATCTGGGAACGCTAGTCCCCCCTTAGCTTTAGGAAGGCATAATTTGTTTCTGGCTAATCTAGATTTCTTATCTCTCCAGATATAATTTGAGAATAAGGCATTCAATTTATTTAACAATTTTTTTGGAAGGAGAATAGGGATGGTTCTAAAAAGGTAAAGTAGTTTAGGGAGGAGTACCATCTTCAGAGATGATATACGTCCTAGCCATGAAGTTTCCAAAAGCATCCATTCATTCGTCATTTGGGATAATTTATGTAGTAAAGGAAGGTAGTTAGCAGTGATTAGATCTGGTATTTTAGGGGTTACTTTAATGCCAAGGTATTTTAGGCTATCATACTGTCAAGAGTAGTCGTATTTCTCTCTTAACTCATCAAGCGTACTCTTGGGGATATTTATTGGCAAAGCCTCCGTCTTTGAGCTACAGTAGGAGCAAGTTTCATCTTTGCTCCTTTGCCCATGACTAGCCATGGCTAGCCATGGCTACTCTATTGTTCTCAGCTGCAATACGTATTGTATTGCAGTTGAGAACAATAGAATAGCCATGGCTAGCCATGGCCAAAGGAGCAAAGATGAAACTTGCTCCTACTGTATTTAATTTATAATAGGAGACTGAGGAATAGATAGACAGAATTTCGTGTAGGGCAGTCAGGGAGGATGAGGGGTTTGTAATTGCTAGGAGAACGTCATCCGCAAATAGGCAGATCTTGTAAGAACAATCAGATGAAAGGGCCCTCAATATCTGCAGCTGATCTAATCACTTCCGCTAAAGGTTCCATCGCCAATGTAAACATTAATGGGGACAACGGACACCCTTGGCGGGTGCCATTGGAGATCGTGAAAGTGGTCGACAACATACCGTTCACAAAGACTCTGGCTGTTGGGTTGGAATAGAGAGCCATGATAGCAGATAGGGCCCTATCTTTAATGCCAAATTTCTGCAGAGTAGCCTGCATATACCCCCAATGTAATTTGTCAAACGCCTTCTCCGCGTCTAATGACAGAAGTAATAAAGGCTCCGTCGGTCGAGGAGAAGGCGTCCACCAGGTTTATAATCCTTCTGGTATTGTCTGGTGCTTGCCTCCCCACGACAAAACCCACCTGATCTTTGTTCATCAAAGAAGGTAGGATCGCGTTTAGTCTGTTCGCTATTAGTTTAGCGTATATTTTAACGTCCGTGTTTAATAGAGCTATAGGGCGATAGTTAGTTAAAATTTTTGTTTTCTTACCCGGCTTGGGGAAGGTGACAATTCATGCCTCTAGCATTTCAGCAGGAAAGGAACCACGCGACAATGCCTCATTGAACAGGGGGGCCAGTGTGGGGATTAGTTGGTCACAATATGTTTTATAAAATTTATTAACCCCTTCAGTGGTGTTTTTTTTTTGGGGAGTGCTCCCCACTGGGCGAGTTTTTTATGGGGAGCGCTCCCTTTAAAAAAAAAACACCACTACCCCCCTGGGTCCGGGCAGCGCCGCTGAACTGTCAATCAGCGGCTGCCCGGACCTGCGCCCCCCCCCCACCTCATCCCTGTCCCCGGCAGCCGGCTTGTCATAAGCCGGCGCTGGGGACTTCTATTGAAAACCCGGAGGGGAGGGGGGAGGAGGAGGGAGGAGGAGGCGACGCCGCAGAGGGGAGGGAGCCGGGCAGCGCGACGCTGCCTGAGATCAGAGTGAACTCAGCAGCGCTGCCCGACTCCAATCCCAAGAATTTTCCGGGCTTGCCAGACTGGGCACTAAGGCACAGCCCGGAAAATTCTCGGGATTGCCACTGAAGAGGTTAATGAATCCATCGGGACCTGGAGCCTTCTCTGCCAGAAGGGAATCGATAACCAGACGAATCTCGTCTATTGACCAAGGGCGCTCAAGGAAATGTAGGGCAGCCTGGTCCAATGAGGGAAGGTCAATGCGCTGTAAGAAGGATTTTATATTTTCTGTAGTGGGTTGTGGGGTAAGGGGGTCATGGCAGAGATTATATAAGGTAGAATAATATTCCGCAAAGGCATTTGCTATATCAAGGGGATCTGAAACTGGGGTGCCTTTCAGGTTTGTGACTTGTTTAATATGTTCCTGCGCTTGTTTCCCTCTCAATTTCCTTGCGAGTAATCTGCCTGCCCTATCGCCCTGAATGTAATACCTTTGTCTCAACTTAAGTATATTTCTCCGAACCTCAGACATAGTCAGGGAGTTCCATGCATCTCTTGACTTCAAAAGATCTCTGTATTTTACTCTGTTGGTCGGGTCAGACTTAAGCTTGCACTCTAGATCCGATATTTTAGCTTCGATTTCCTCCCGCTTTTTCTTTAATTTATTTTTAAGTTGGGCGGCTGCCTGAATAAAGGATCCCCTTAGAACTACCTTCAAAGCGCACCAGTGTGTTGTCATGGAGGTCTCTGTCGGGGAATTAGTTTCTAGGTACAGAGCTATGGATTCATCAATCATAGATTTAGTACATTTATTGGACAGGAGATGTCCAGCTAGTCGCCAAGGTCTGGGAGACAGTCTAGCCGACCCCAGGTCC
The DNA here is from genome assembly GCF_055691185.1 of Crinia signifera. Classification (NCBI taxonomy): domain Eukaryota; kingdom Metazoa; phylum Chordata; class Amphibia; order Anura; family Myobatrachidae; genus Crinia; species Crinia signifera. Next base: position 252,053,298 of record NC_139221.1, on the reverse strand, counting down.
CACACAAGCTTTAGGGCTGAGTGGTCAGACCACGAAGTCTGCAGAATGTCAGCTCCTTTTATCTGTTGGAGAGTTCTCCCATCCGTCAGGGCCAGATCTATCCTAGAAAATGACCTATGGACCGCAGAGAAGAATGTATAGTCCCTACACCCGGGATTCCTTGCTCTCCAAGCGTCATATAGACCGTGCTCTGACAAAATATGTTGGAAGGGCCGGGATTGGTTCCTTAGCTGCGAGGATATAAGGACATTGAGGGGTCTAGAACCAAATTGAAGTCCCCCAGTATAATCAGTGATCCTTTATAGGACGAGAGAAGGGTTGAGCAGAATTTCCTAATAAAGGGGACTTGTTTAGAATTGGGAACATAAACATTAGCAATTGGAATCGGGAAGTCATCGACCTGACCTATCACAATCAGATAACGGCCCTCAGGATCTGTGATTTGTTTCTCTAAAGAGAAGTTACAAAGGCGAGAAAAGAGGAGAGAGACGCCTGCTTTCTTCTTAGGTCCGTTGGCAGTATAGCACAACGGGAACTTACTATTAAAGAAACGGGGTGGGGCTGAGGCAAGAAAGTGTGTATCCTGTACCGCTATGATGTGAGTTTTAAGTCTCGAGAAATGGGTTAGTGCTGAACTCCGCTTCAGTGATACTACATTAAGTCTATCTGGGGTCATGTTTAGCAGTAAATAGTTATTTGCTTAATGTCATATCTAGTATCAGGGCTAGGGAAAACAAAAGCTATGGCATGGCTAAGCCCAGAGTTAAACCATAAAGCTGGTTCTTTGCAGAACTTTCGTAGCCAGGTCGACAATGGCAGACGATATAGTGTTATGCACTGAATAAAGGAAGCAATGGACATAAAGTAGCCAAATGTAATAGTAGTGTTGCATAAGGGGGGAGGGGGGTTGAGATCTGAATTGAAGTATACTGAAACTGAGTGGTGGTCTCAACGGGGAGGTGATAAAGTAGGGCAAATACGCATAGGAAAGTACACCCTATAGGTGTTAAAGGAGACCGCCCAACTTGGTGGTACATTGGGGTGCGGACCTCAGCACAGGGCTGTACCGGTGGGCCCCAAGCAGTAGATATGTATCATATATTAATATGTATATGTAACACACAAATGTAGCGACATATGGAACAAAACAAATATAGGGAACTGAATTAAATTCAAATAATGGAGCAGTAACAAGACTGCCATACACCTAAAAACTCCTGTAGACTCCTGTATCCTCCTGGTGCAAACAGAGTTAAAGGAGTGGGTAAACATGTGGTGTCGACAACTAGCATAAGGTAAGTTTTAACCAGGTTATTCTAGTACACTAGAAATTCTCTTCAGATGGGTCAATGACCGGCCGAGGGGGACAGGGACGGGGACACACTCCCCAGGTCCACTAACTATCTCATCTAAAGCGTAGCTACGTAACCCGTCCCCTCAGCCAGATCCCCCAGGCAGAGAGAAATTAACCGAAAAGTTACATGGTTTCCAATCAGCAAGAACAATTAACATACTAAAAAAAAAACAGAAAAAAGCTGAACTCTATATGGCATATATTTACGTTCACGCAGTATGTTCAGACGAAGACCATTCCTGTGCCACTTTATTGAGAGGAGACGTAGGAATAGCTATGTTCCAGTCCGCAAGGACTTTCACACCGGCGTCTGGGGAAGTGATGATGGTAGTAGTCTCGTTGTGTCTGACGATCAGTTTTTGCTAGAGTGGAGGCAGAGAAGTCCCCAAAGATCTGTAGTTCTCCCAGGACAGACTCCGAGTCCTCTGAGGGTCTTGCTGCTCGTAGAACCCGCTCCTTTATATGAAAGTAATGAAATCTCATCAAAGTGTCTCGCTGAGCCCCCTTTGGATAGCAGTGCTTGATTGTAGTCTATAACCCAATAGGACTGATTTTACAGATAAGAAACAATTATTAAACATACTGTAGATGTGGCCAATGTTAATAGAATTTATACGCATTATATATCATAATGAATGAAAAAAATATATAAATGTGAATAATTCCTAATAAACAAAAATAAAAAAAGGTTTAAAATAAATATATGTTAGTGCGCTAGACTAATAAAAGACAGTTTGCACAATTCCTGGTGTGAAGATGGTTACTGTCCATTCCTACTATGCCCTTTGTAATTATCCATAAAAATAGAGATGGTAGTTAGTTACCGTCCACATGGATGTTGCACAGTCCCGCACTGGTGTTTGCCTCCTGGGCAGGTGTTTTAGCTGGTACTAAAGGGGTCCAGTCCACCAATGGAGGATAGCTGCCGGTGTTTGGGCTTGATGAACAAGACTCCTGTGCTGGGGTAGATGGAGGGCAGAACATCTGGGGCTGGGTCAGATCAGTCAAAGGATAAAGCCGTTTGACATGGTGAAACACGTCAGCAGTCCCCACAGATGTGAGCGATGCACTGCCCTAATTTACAGACCGATATCATCAGTAAGAAAGAAAACATAATATGTATCTATAAAAGTAGACCCTGCTGGGACTCCAGTCCTATGGCCTGACAGAGAGGGGCTCACAACTTTCTCTACTTATGGAGATTGATAATTAAATTGCAACTGACAACTAGCCTCCTTTGATACATTCCAGACTCCATAGAAACGTGACTGTCCTGTGAAATTTGGGACAATAGGGAGGTATGGAATATGACCACCCATGTCCACTATCAACATTTGTGTATTTATTTTATACTGCATTGAAAGACTCTAAACAAACATGTTGTATTAGTCATGTGTGATGGCCACATACAGTAAGAAATGTATCTGCCAGCGTATGATGGGGTCTTGCGTGGCCTGCTTCAAACAAATAGGAAATAAGACTATACACAATTTAAATAAAGTGAAAAAAACGAATAAGTGGAGCAGAAATTACAAAAACAACACCAGCAAAGCCACCAGCATCGGATTCTTTACTGCAAAAGAGCTTTTGTTGTTTTATAAAAACAGTAACGAGAGCAGGAATGCTGAAGGGTCTAAATAAGAATGAGCTGAAATATTTCAAGAATTGTGTTCAGTAACATTTATCTGTTGCTACAGTATCTACAGTATTTTTATGTCTTTTACGTAGAACATTTTTGTGCTTTAAGCGGATTTGCTCCACCGATTGTTCAAAAAGATAATATTGACAAAAAGTTTTTTTTTTTTCATAATTATCGTAATGAATGTAATTCCTGAAAGATAGCATACCTTGAAAGCCTGTGTTTGCTCTAGGAATAATTTCCTGGAAAAGAGGAACTTGTAGAATACAAATATTGTACTTGTCAAGATTTGACTTATTTGTAGAGTGAGTATGGATAAGAAAACTTTACAATCCTCATATGAACAGGGATGGATATATAAATATTTAAGGTTTGTGCATGCCTGGAAGGGTTTTTCTGGGATACAAGGAGTCACTGACGGTTACTAAACAAAGTTTATCTTACAGGCAAGTAAAAGAAAATGAATGTATTACTGTAATACGAAAAAAGAATATAGAATACTGTATATCTTAGGCAGGAAAGATGTAGGGGCAGGTGGAGAGCAAATTGTATGCCAGTTTTGCGCTATGCATGTTAGCTAGTGTATGTAAGTATGGGAGATGCAGCATTATATGTCTTTATGTAGCATCTGCACACGTCTATTACATAGAGGTAACAGGGCAATTATAGTCAATGCTGAGTGAGGCGGTGTCCACACAACTGTTAGGATTACGATCTGATTGGTTGATATTTACTCTCCGCTTTGGGGGTTATTCTGGTTGCCAATTCGTAGCCTTGCGAGTCCACCAAACCCTGCCTTGCAATTGGTTGTACACCGAAGGCGCATGCATATAAAAGTGACTCTGAAGTCACTTATATATGCGTGGACACTCGGCGGGAAGTGGGCGGGCAACTGAAATCCAGTGAAGCATTCTCCCCGGCATCATCTGCTCATTAGCGTGAGAATGCCCAGCATTCGAATGGGGAGTGCCCATGAAATGCTGGGCATTCCCATATGCTAATGGGTCACACACCGCCCCACGCCCCTCTCCGCCCCCTGCCCGAACACCCTGTTTGCCATGGCTGCAGGCACCTGGCGTATGCACATGCGCAGAAATGACCCTGTGCATGCACATATGCAACCATCGATGCCCCTGCAAAGATTCTGGTCAATGCAAATGGACCAGAATAAGGGCATTTATCTCTCTATAAACTTTCATAAAAATTCCCATATGTTGGTTTCTGGTGATCAAGAGATTCTCAGGCACAGTTTGGATTAGAATTGTGGTTTTCTTTAGAATGGGAGTAATAAGTGCATGCTTAAACAGAGAAGGAAAGATACCGGTAGAGAGAGGTTACAGATTTTAGTAAAGTTTGGGACAAGCACAGGAGACAGCTTTCCTGACTTGTAAGGGTATAGGATCAAGAGTGTTGATACTTGAGAAAGTGGCAAAGGGCTGGAATGGAAGTTGAACCTTAAACACTACTTACAGTATTTGTTTTATTCACAGATTTTTATTATAATATTATTACTTATTATTTACTCTAAATGTGCAGTGTGAATTGTATCCTTTATTTAGAGTCAAGAAAAACAATTGGTCCATTTCCTCTTCCACCTCATGTTGAGAAGGAATTCAAGATTGTCCTTGGCTTAATTAGATTTTCTCTGGCTGCTAATAATTACTCTAATTATTTTTTATAGGTTTTATAAGTTCATATGCCTACTGCTACAGAAGTGTTATCGATTATGTGGGTGGGACATGTTGAAGTATTTGATTATTTATTATTTATGCATTTATGTTCATTTTAAGCAGCATATTGTACATGGGGACTGTTTATTGCAACTGATACGTGCACCAAAAATGTTTACCCAACTAACGGATCCCGTTTAGAGTAGAGGCTTTGATTGGCAGGAATGCCATCTAGTGCTGTATTAACAGTATTGTAGGCACTAGACAAAGCAATATGGTGACTCTTGCAATATTAAGGTTCCATCATTATTATAAATGCTTAAGCAATAAGAAAGGCTTTACCAAGCAGGATTGTCTAGTGTAATGTTGTTTTAGTATGAGTAATGACCAGGAGGTTGGACTTTTGCACAGTGTATATGAAAAAGTTTTTTCCACCTGAACCTACAGTAGAGGTGCGTTGATATGTAAGTAGTAATGGTCCAAAGCCAAGGGATTCTGATATGTGCATCAGATGAGCTTTGTAAATGACATCTGGAGTAGTACAAATGAATCCAAGATCCTAAAAATGAAAACTCTATTCATTATCACATGTAGTGTCCTCTGTTGATCATTGGATTGCTAACAGAGGGGCAGATTTATTAAGCTCGGTGAAGTGATAAAGTGTCTGGTTTTTATCACCGGCCAATTAGCTCTTAACTGTGAAGTTACAGGTTTGGTTCGAAAAATAACAGTTAGGAGCTGATTGGCCGGGGATAAAAACCAACACTTTATCACTTCACCGAGCTTAATAAATCTACCCCAGAGTTTTATGTAGAATCCTTGATGGAATACACATACCGACTGATTCAGACTTGATCGCTAAGCTGTGTATATTCACTGCCTAATGAGCAGATAAATGCCGACCCGCCAAATGCACGCACCATATCCCCATGACACAATGCCAGCAGATGTGTATGCTTTCGCATCCACTTGTATGCAAATGCACAGAGGTAAAGTCCTTTGATGGTCGCTCATCATCCATTGATTTTTCCTCTTGTTGCAGATAACAGTAAACCTGGACTTACTTTTATACTGCACGACGATGGCCGAATTGGGAGCGTCACAGACATCATGTAACATCATCCGCCCAACCCGAGCAGGCATTGCCAAGCCTGTGTTCGCATGGGTATGCCCAGTGTTTCTATGGGTGCACCCACCATTTTCTTGAGCACACCCATGAAACACTGGGCATACCCAAGCTCCCATTGCATATTTGTGACTTTGGACAGATGGTGGATGTATAGAAGGTAAACTAGTAGCCTAGGCTAATAGTGAACAGGCGCCTAATAGGGTGGTTTGTCAAGCAGCTCCTCTAGGGGGTGTCAGGCCCCTGTATATCGTGTGTAGGAAAAAAGCAAAATGTGGAGCGCTAAAAAACGGTTTGGATCAATATGGTATAATAAAATTAACAATCTATTTATTACATGGTATATGGTGGAATATATCCACAAAAAACAGGTGTATATCCGTGTACACAATTACAAGTCAAATTTTAAAAAGAATTATATATAATAACATTTGAATGATAGGATGGGTATTATACTTATAGGCTGGATACTTGAGGAATTGTCCTTATTGGAGATAGTTGGTATTATTGTGTGGTCTGTGGCTGTTTGCAGGTGGGGTCCATATACCTTGCCGGATAAGTGACGCTGGAGGATGGGTATTAGCCCACTGGAATTGTGGGTATCCTCGAGGAGATGCACCTCTGCGATCCTTAGTATGCAGGTGGTGGTGTCCCCAAAAGTGGATGGTACCAGATGGTAATAATGTCCAACAGACAGTCCAGTATTGGTGTACCAGGAATATACTCCAAGGATCAAGATATCCAAATTGCCAGTAACCCAAATAAAATCAGCATATAAAATCAGCAGGTGCTCCCTGACATGTTTCGCCGTCTAAGTGACAGCTTTTTCAATGGTATAGCACTCTCTGTGCAGTCCAGGTATATATACCCACAAACAGGAAGTTTAATCAAGCACATTTGCATAATTGTTTACCATATTGATCCAATAATATTCGTTCATCCAAATGGATGTTTTGGACAGATGGTGGACGACTTTTATATAGAGCATCGTACAAGAGAATACACCAGTTTACATTGATATTAACTTTATTTCAAATCACTTAGTCAAAAGACACACATTATTATTACATTTATAGAAAGAACATGTTCTAGAGGTGAATTTGTGTTTCGAAATGTAAAATCAAATAACAAATTAAAGCCTCAATTCAATTAATCAATTGCTCACAATATGTTCAAAAGTTCAATAGAGAAAGCCACAATTATATGAACAATTACAAATATTGTTGATTGCAAGACCATTATTATCCCTAAAAATGTCACAAAGAATTAATTTCAAATCTAACACTGTAATTGAAAAATTAAGGGCAGCCAATTACAGCCAGGCAGACTGTATGTCTGTTTTTCAAATTGTATTTAAAATTAAAAAAATATTTTCGACTATCTCAAAGCTATTACTATTTATTTTTACTATACACTCAATTCAATTATCTTTTTTTGAAACTCTACACAATCTAATTCGTAGCATGCTATACTGTTTCACACCTCAACATCTAAAATAATTATTTTATTATTTGTGTTTAAACAGAATAATTCAAAGTCACAGAGCTTAAATAAATTGATCATCCTAAGGTGCAGGAAGACAGCAAGTGAAACCTTCCATTAGGACACATGAGCCACACAAACTTTTTAGCTCCAAGCAGTGCCTGGAGGTGGTGCTAATCCTTTATAACATACCTAGCAATTGGTGCCACCTGGGATCTTGTCCTACAACAAGGACATTGTTCAAGATTTGCATTTTGTGCCTATGTATATAATACAAAATTCGGTTCAGCATTGGACAAATTGAGATGATCATCTGTAGTTTAATATGTTCTATAAACTAATAATATATTTTGATGTTTTAGTATAAATTGGAAGCCCAGTTTTGTCATTTATCCTATCTGCGCTTGTGCAAAACCCCCGGTACTGAATGGCTTCGATGAGTTACACACTCGCCGGGCCAGTCATTGCGTGAAGGGAGGGCCGGGGGTGGCAACGGGGCTGGAGCAGGGAAACGCTCAGCATTTTATGGGTGTCCCCATGAAAATGCTGGGTGTTTCCCTTGGAACGCAGGCAGGCCGCTGCTTAGCGAGCGGTTCTGAATCACCCCCTAAATTACAGTGCAGAGAGAGTACGTAGTGAGTTATTTGTTATAAAGCACTGGTACAGATGGAGCCGGGATCCCTCTTCCTGGCGAATCGCCAGAACGTCACCACTGGCGATCCGCCAGCAGCCTGGCATCCATCTGACTGAGATGCGCGTGGGTCTCACGCGCACACGCGTCTCAGTTTCCCATCGACGGGGGGACGGGAACCCTGTCTGTCTCCTCTTAAGGGAGACGGACAGGGTTAGCGTGGTGCTGGGAGGCGGTGGGGACACCGGGTGACCGCCGACAAGCCGGCGGGGACCGGGGGGAAGCGGTTGGAAGGGGATGCGCGCGCATCTCGTGCGCGTCCCCTTTTGCAGATACAGATGGCGGGTGGCGGGGGATGGCGGCTGGCGTTTTAGAGGTTGTTTTGTTGCTATATTTTCATTATACACTTTTTTTGGAATGGGATCATTTGATCTAAAGCAAGTTGGTCGACAATCATTAGGTTGAAATCATTAGGTCGACATGGGTCTAGGTCTACATGGGTCAATGTCGACATGGTTCTAGGTCGACATGGCTTTAGGTCAACAGGTCATTAGGTCATCACAAGCATTATGTTGACATGGTCTAGGTCGATAGTCAAATGGTCAACATGGGGATTTTTACTATTTTTTGACCCGAATGCTGTGCTCGCCATGCTTTGGGCACGGTGCCTCGCTATGCTCGGCACACTATTTTATTCTCCCACCACACCCTAGTGCAGGGCTGGGCAACACCGGCCCTCCAGATGTTAATGAACTACACATCCCAGGATGCTTTGCATTAGTTTTGCTATGTGGCCATGCTGAAACTGAAGCAAGGCATGCTGGGATGTGTAGTTCATCAACATCTGGAGGGCCGGTGTTGCCCAGCCCTGCCCTAGTGAATGGTAGGGCATGACATACCGCCTGTCCGCACGTCGGGTCAAAAAAGAGTAAAAATCCCATGTTGACGTATTGACTGTCGACCTAGACCATGTCAACCTAATGCTTGTATCGACCTAATGACCTGTCGACCTAAAGCCATGGTGACCTAGAACCATGTCCACCTTGACCCATGTTGACCTAGAACCATGTCCACCTAATGGTGTCGACCTAATGATTGTCAACCAACTTGCTGTAGACCAAATGACTGTATCCCCTTTTTTGTACCCAATTATATTGTTGTTTGTTTAAACATTATAACCAACAACATTTTGAAGTTTTTAACTGGATTTCACCCTTGTGATTTTTGGAACAATTTATAAAAGTTTAAATTGTTTTAACAGGTTATATTTGCAGGGCTGGTTGACCTTTTGTCCTGAATACAGCTTTGAAAGTCTCTGACAGAAAAAACCATTGGCAGACACATAAAATCTGAAAAATGAAATATTTCTGAAAGAGATGTGCTGGGTACGTTTCAATAAACATTTTGAATACAGTTTCCATATTAGTACATCGAAACATCAATCAACAAAAATACTTTCTCATCCACTTACAGTACTTCATGTATAATTTGCCATAGCAAACTGCCAGGAAAACTACATAACTTTGTGCAGGAAATCTGTGTCAGTTATTAGAAAAGCAGAAGTTTTTCTTAGAATTTACATATAATTGACTGGCAGAAAATGGGCTGTCTACCCTGTAGCACTCTTAGATTAGCATTTAATGTAATTACTATGGAAAAAACACAGTACAGTATGTACTTATTTTTAAGGGTGCTTAGTGATGTCATAAAGTTTTATATTATCATAAGTGCTCTGTAGCTATGTGATACCAAATGCCTATAATGCTAATATTCCTGAATAAAAGGCTAAAAAGGTAATTTGCTGGGTGTGGATTGAAAGGTCTAAAGTCTCTAAATCGACAGTCAATAGTTCGACATCAAAAAGTTGACATGCAGTAGGTTGACATTGACAAAAAGTTCAACATGCAATACAGATGGAGCCTTCTTCAAGTACCCTTCTCTGGAGAGCCATTATGAGCCATGGCTCACCAAGGCTTATTATTATCGATTGTTCTCAGCTGCAATACAATACATAGAACAATACAGTAAGGGATTAGCAGAGGATTGAGTCCGACAGCTCTGGCTCACTTAATCCTATTAAAGGGCTAGATGAGGATGACTCTATCTGTATGTCCACATCAACAAAAGGTCTATGCATGCAAAATGTTGACATGGAAATGGTCAACATGTGAAAATTACAACACGAGTTTTGACATTGTTGGTGTCAATATCGACACCTGTCAACATGGATCCCCATTTAGTCTATCACTGTGTTGTCATGTTGACCTTTTCATGTGTTGGCCTTTTGTCACTGACGACCTAGTGCATGTTAATGTATTGTCAATATAGATGTAATGCATGTTGACATTTTGGTGTCTACGCATTGACCTGTTGATGCAATAGGAAAAAAAAGGGCAAGTTGTACTGTATACTTTTTTTTTTCTCACACAGCTCCCTCGCACACAAATATACAACAAAGCATGGGTAGAAATGCCGTTTGAGTTGGTTATACTTATCAATCACTCTTCATTTTCTATAAATTATAAGACTGACTTATGCTGGGCATACATTATACAATTACAGTTCCTGGGAAAGCAGTCACTGATCACACATACAGTATAAGTGTAATGTGATTTTGAGTGAGCAATCTGAAAATAATGATTGGTCAGACCTGATGAATCATCAGCACATCCAGCAGTGTATACGCTGACTTGGCTGAGTGACGGACATTTCCCATTTCCCGTATTATTTAATGTAGAAGATCAGGGAAATGTCTGCTCTCAATAATGGAACTCAGATTTCATGTAGCCATACTCTGTGAGCAGTGGTGGCACCAGGGTTGGTGATACCTGGTAAAGCCAAGAGTGTGGTATAACGTGTCGATGGTCGAGATCCTGCTGGTCACTGACATCGGACTCATGGACGATGGTTTTCCAACAGAGGGAGCTAAAAAATTCCCCTTGCAGGCTTGCTGCACTCACCACACTGTAAGCTCGGTTGCTCGCTTTCCTTGCCACTGGTTCTATTCTCTCACTATGGGGGGTCATGAACCCCCACGAGGGAGAATAGCCCCTGTTGGTGAGAGTCACAACTGTTGGGCAGTTGAAGATTAGGGATTTCAATGTCAGTATGCTGACCGCCTGCATCCCAACTGACTGCGAGTCATCCAGCAACTGCGGCCAATCGCAACCCCTCTGCAAGCGTTAAGGAGCAAAATCTTATCGATAAATTAAAGATTTTATTTCTTCTGATTACAGCACTTTGTGTCCACATCTAAGGTCTATTTTTTTTTTTGTTCATGACCATTGTTAAAGCACAATCTAAATATAAGAAAGCCATTCCACTAACAAACAAAAAATACAACCCAGTCTGGATCTCAGTGTATTAGCTGCTAGAAGTAAAAGAGTGGTTTGATAGAACACTGGTTAAGTAATAAATGGGAAATATTTTGTTCCCAAATTTCTGGACTATGTATTTTAAAAACTCCAGGAAGATGTATGTGGTCCCTTTGCTGATTTTCTCACAATGGCAAGACATGAAGACACTTCAGATGAAGTACAAACACATTTGGCAGCTCAACAACAAGTAGCCACTCAAGAGAGAAAATGATTCTGTGCAAGGCTAGCTTGCCAATTTGCTGATGCATCTATACATGTAGCTTACGGGGTCATGGAGTCCCCAGCTGCAAGACAAACACATCAGACTGACAATAATAATAGACATGCAGCCTTAAAAGACATGGAGTCCCCAGCTGTAAGATAAATACATCAATCAATTAAGGCTGCACAAACTTCTATATCAAGGGCCATAGTGTCCCCTGTTTCAAGATACACCTACCCCTTTAGCTGTACAAACAGAAGCTTTGAGAGCCTTGGAGTTTCCAGCAGTAACACAAGTTCAACAATCAACTATTGCTGCAATTCTTAGATTAAAACCCAAACTTTAAACATGCTGCATTTCAGTATGATACATATGTCCAGTATGAGATGCACAGTGTTGCAAGTAAGGGGGTACGGTGTGGTACGGAGTACCTGTAAGAAATATGTTGCAGGTACGCAGTACCACTTACCCCTGATCCACTGTCATTTCTATTTTCATTTTAAGTCTAAATATAATGCATCCGCAGCCCGCCCACCCAGCGTTATGATTGGTGCTGTATGCAGCTACCGGCTACTGCTGATTTAGCTTGTCACACTGACAGGCATCAGCAGCGCCGACAGCATGAAGAGCAGGCTCCACTATTGTAAGCACAAGCTGCCTGGCTCTCCCCCAAGCAAGAGCCAACCCACCCCCAGTCATTCCCAGTTTCTCATTCCCTGTCTCCTGTGTCCACGCCTCTATTGTCATTTGGTCACTCCTCTAGCTTTGTGTGACCACGCCCCCTGATGACACATGACCACGCCCATTTTTGGTGGAGGCTATCAGTACCACCAAGAAAAAAATTCTACTTGCACCACTGGAGATGCACCCTAAGGTAAATACTGGGAACATGTCCAGACAATACTTGTACTGTAGTGCTAATACATGGAGCAGATAAGCACCTGGTATGTGTTGCTGTGGGGGCAAGGTGAAACTACCATCACCGTTGGACACTTAAGTCTCTGGTTGCTTAAACAATAAATAAAATGTTTTTTGCTCAAACATTCAAATATAGATCCGCTCTCCAAATGACATACTTTAGAGTAAAGATGGAGTAAGATATCTGTTGGATAATTCAACAAACATGTAGGAAAATGTAGTTCAGGGTGGTCTCCAATTGTCACTTTTGGAAGATGATGCCCATGAAGTCATTTTGACTCCTGTCAGTTATTTAATCTATTAAAGCAAAAGTGGTCAGCCTACTACGCAAGCCACTGGTTGTAGCACAAAAGGTGCTATTGCGATTAAAATGAACACATAATGTACTGTACAAGTAAGAAGAGGTGCCTCTATGCCTACATATAGGCCCTTATTCTGGTTCACTTGCAAAAGACAAATTCCTTCTCAAATGGACAAAACCATGTGCACTGCAGGTGGGGCAGATGTAACATGTGCAGAGAGATTTAGATTTGGGTTTGGTTTGTTCTTCAAGGTGAGATCTATATTGCCGTGTAAAAATAAAGCAGTCAGTATTTTCCCTGCACTGAAACAAAATAACTCACCCAAATCTATCTCTCTCTGCACATGATACATCTGCCCCCCTGCAGTGCACATGGTTTTGAGAAGGAATTTGCGAGTGAACCATAATAACCCCCACGGTACGTATGTGTGTGTGTGTGTGGTGAATGCTTTAATCGTTTTTTTCTTGCTCATTATTGGGTGAATTGTATCCCTTCCCCCTCTCTACTCTTCCCCTGACCCCTATTCCTGTATTCCCATTTCCATTGTTCAAAATAACCCACCCTCCCACCCTTCCCATTAAAATTTAGGAAGGTGTTATTAATGGGTTGTCACAAAATACCACAAGAAAGTTGTTATTTGGTCACTTTTGTTTTAGTTTTGCCTGCAAACTGCTGCTAAAATATATCTTCAAACTAAACTACATTACGGCAGACACATAAAGAATACAAATGCATGAAAACAAAAATAACTGTTGGCATATGAAGAGAGATGTTAGGCATTTGGAAGCTGTGAACATTTACTTCTTCTCACCAAGCCTCTCAAAATCCCAATAGAATTCTCTCTCGTTCCCACACTGTTCCCTTCCAATATAAATACAACAAACTGGCAGTTTCCCATCAACATTAAATCACAAATATGCAACTGAAAGAGGAAATGAGTAAATACCATTGTAAATATGTAATCTACTCAATGGGAAATACTACAATTTGAAGGAAATGGAAGTTGACTCATGTTAACAGGCACAGGAGAAAATGACAACAAAATACAGCACTGGATAGCTCCATAGGAAAAATCTGAAAACTAAATGCACAAAATAGATGTTTGTGTCATTTAGGGGGTTATTCAGACCTGATCACATGGCTTCAAATTTGCAGGTCAGGTGATAAATGAATGACTGCACATGCATACAACTCATAGTACACATACGCGAGGCCATCCTGTAATTAAAACCTGTTTTTTTTTTTTTTCGCTAGCCATATGCAAGTTGTTTAACAGGAAGCCAGCATTTGGGGGGGTGTCAGGGAAAACGCAGGCATGCCTAAGTGTTTGAAGGGAAGTCATGTGACATCAGATCAGGCATCATTCAACCTGTATTTAACGAACCCGCCAAGTATTAAATCCCAGGCTTTTTTTTTTTCAGGCCAGCGCAAATTGTGATTTTTATTCTTATTTTGTCCTACAATCTCATATTGCGCATAATTCTGGCTTAAAAAAATTCACAGCATATTGAATTTATTTGCACATGTATTACTTTGTCATTTTAACAAAGTATATCACTTTTGATGCTCAGATTAAATAGTTAATTTACTACAATGAATTATATTTAATTTTTTTAAAACATTGTGAAAATAAATTGTTACAGGATGTTAACGCCTACTGAGTTCAAGTGAAGGGTCAATGAGTTATTGTCAGGGCCAGAAGGAGCATTAGTTCTGCCCCCAACTCCTTCTCATTTTTCAAATAGGGACATAGGGCTTGCAAAAAATATTTGTGGCATCATGGGGCATGGGGCATAACACAACTGATTACTGAGAAATCATGTGATATGATACCCCTTCTGGCATGACATATGAATACCCACATATTTTGAAAGCTCTATACTACATTCATGCAATTAACTTGGGAGCTATTTTAGCTAAATTATCTTTTATTTTAAATTACACATTTCTTAGTAGATGTTTCAAAATACTATCATAATTAATAGACTTCAACCCATCACTTTTTACATTGCAGTCAGACTTTCTGATATATTTGCTCCTGCATATGAAGCATGCAAATTCTAACTACATGAATCTACTTTGTCAGTGTACAGCTACATACTACTTATCAAAAGAACACATCGATGGAGCTGTTTGGAATTACAAGATTAACAGGGAATTAATATGAAAGATACCTTTATGTTAGGATCCTTCTCGTACTCATCTAAGTAAGGGATGGACCACTCATTCAACATTGGTGTTTTGAGGTGAAGGAAAATTCTCATGTATCTTTTATAATAATTCCCCGGAAATCTTGCAATTCCAAACGGCTCCACC
This sequence comes from Crinia signifera, assembly GCF_055691185.1. NCBI lineage: Eukaryota > Metazoa > Chordata > Amphibia > Anura > Myobatrachidae > Crinia > Crinia signifera. The sequence continues at coordinate 252,038,281 of NC_139221.1, read as the reverse complement.
AATGTGGCGATGTACATGCAGCCACCAGCACAGAGCAGGAGAACACCACAAGACCTTGTAAGATTCCTTGTGACCATTTGACCCACTAAAAGAAACCTTGATGCGTGTCCACCATCCCCATTGTGTAAGTGAGGGTAAGCCTTTCGTTTTTGGGAATTCCTGTGTACTGAGGTTATATTTTAAACCCCAGTCATTGTTGTTTTCTCTTTTTTATTTTTTCTATGGTCAACACAACTCGCACCCAGAATTCCAGCACCTGTAAAGTTTTGTTCTTTTGATCTGTATCTCCTAGACGACTTTGTGGTGATCTTAATTTACACTTGCGACTGCAGGGGTGTTGTATGTGCCTTGGGACTATGTATTTTCTATATATTTTTAGCTACACACTACATATGCTAGGCTGTGATGTCAATATTCATTTTACAAAAGGCTAATTCATCTCTGACAACGAAATGTAGCTTAATATAAATAGAATTAGCTGGCTTCACTTTTAGGACCCAATAGCTCAATGTGTAAGAATTTGTTTAGGGATGGAAGGAGAGGATGAGTTGGTGAAATAGGAGGTATGGGTTACAAGGAGATGCTGGGGTGTTTAAAGAAGAGAAAGTTACAGATACGAAATAGATAAAACAGAAAATTGTTGTACCAAACATTTCGCACTACCTTAGTTATGACTCTGGTTATTGCTACCTCTACTATCGTGCATATCGTGTGAATTCTACTTCACATGTGATGTTGCTATGGGCACTCAATCAGATCCTGTCTACTATCTTCTAGAGGGTGCTAAATAAATAAGAAATAGATTCTGATTCGTTGCCCATAGCAACATCACCTGTGAAGTATAAATTCACATTTTAGTAAATTTCCCCCACAGTGCAGGTTTCTCCTGCCATAATGGCAACTAGCCCCAGACTGGTCATCCTGGGCTGATATCCCTAGGGAAGTGAAGAACTTTCACAAAATAGGGTTCTCATTCCTTAAATACAACCAGCTCATGGCACTTCAGTTCACCCCTGAGGTTTTAGGTGCAGGTGTATTAGTGATTAATATTTACATTAATATTGTTCTTTACAAGTTGGACTATAGGAGAAACGTATGTGACAGCATGTCTGGGCATCAACGGCTTGCTGGGATCTGTACACCACCCGTAAATTAAATATTTAAAAAATGACAAAACTCATACACAAAATAGGAAAGTATTTATGAAATAATCACTCCTCCACACACCCTAATTTCTTTTATGTATTTCTGACCAAATCTGAAGAGATTTTTCCTCTTTTTTTCTTTTTGGTCCATGTAGCATCCTGGATACTCGACATACAAATAAACTTAACTCTGATGGAAGACACAGCTTGTTCATTTCCGGGCTGCTAATGAGACCAAAAGTAGAAACTATTCATGGAAATTAGTGACAGTGCTATTTATTTTATTTTTTTATTTATTAACAGCATATGGTGTTGCGCTTAGATGGTGCTAGATGTTCAGAGCATCGAAAATAATCAGAGGTGTACCTAGATATTCGTAGGCCCCATAGCAAAAGTTTGTAAGGGCCCCCTATTTAGCAACTGATGGTAATAAATGCATGTAAAACATATTACTTACACAGCAAAGATGGGCTCCCTTCAGCTCTGGGCCCCATAGCAGCTGCACCCCTTGCACCTATGGTAGTTACACCCTTATTTTCCATGCACATATGCTCCTTGCCTACATACTAGTGATCTGTGCAATGCTTGAAATCCATGTCTAATGGCAGTTCACATTATATTTGGAGTGGGATAGAAGCTTCCAAACAGATGTATATGTATGGCATATTTTAAATGACAGTCAAAACAAATGCAAAAAAATAATGTTACTTTACAGAATATACTGCCACCAAATTTGAACTGACAGCAAAACTGATTTTTAGTAAATTTACGCCAGACCATTCACTATCAAAAAGGCAAGAAAACTGCACTGCTGTAATGTGTAAGCAAAAACGAAGGCTCCCAACGGCACTGAAAGAAAAACTCAATCAAATTAGATTAACTATGGTATCAGTTAATACAAATAAAAACCCTTACACCTAAAGTAAATTTAAATGGTAAAATAGTTTTCATGAAACCATTGTTGAGGTCTGTAAATAAAGTAAAACACCTTCATTGGGTTAAACAACACCGGTATTGGACACTGGATTAGTGGAAGAATGTATTTTGGACTGATGCGTACAAATTTGAGATCTCAGCATGCTCGAAGAATGCCTGGAGAATGTGCGGTGGCTATGTCATGATTTAAGGTGGTTTTTGTGGAGAAAATGTTGGATATTTAGTTCAAATAACATAAACTAAAGGGTAAGAAACGATACCACAGTATTTTAATACATGACTCTGTACCAATTGGAACTCAAATATTGGAAAGGCGTTCATCACGCAACAACAATATAATGACCCTAAGCACAGACCTAAACTGTGTATCAATTATTTGAAAAGTAAGGAGAAGCAAAACAATTCTGCAAAGGATGATATGAACTCCTCAGTCACCCTGTGATGAATTAAACAAAAAAGTTTGTGTAATGGGCTGGCTTCAATACATACTAAACACTTATGCAAATGTCTGAACGAGGCCTTACAAAAGTTTAGAAAAGCTGATTCTCAAATCTCTCAAATCCCCCCAAAACATCTGGTTTGTGAAGCAGTGATAAAGAGCATCTGCCAGGAGATGGAATGTCACTGAAAAACGGGGCTTCTGCTAACACGGTCCTCCCACTGTGTTGGCTGGATGGAATAAGCCACTGGGGGATTTTGGGAGCAGTGTCCGCCACACAATAGTGAATTGGTCACAAGGGGGTACCTGGTATCCAAGAGTCCACACTGGGCAAGATGGCATTCGTTTTTGGGGTCCTGGGCGTGAAAGGGATTTGATAAAGCTGGAGTTGGCAGTGAAACGCGTTAGTGGACAGCTCTATCCCTTCACGCCCAGGACCCCAAAAACGCATGCCAATTCACTATTGTTTTTCAGTGACATTCCATCTCCTGGCGGACACTGCATCCTGGACCACCCTGGTGGCTATCACCCAATATAGCCCACTAGGGCACAATACCAGTGGAAAAGCGGAAGCCTACGGTGTAATTCTTCCTCCACACGACCTACAATATATCGTGACAAATGGTGAGGATCAACATCGTCTGTTATAAAAGTGGATTTTCCTGGATCTAAAGGTCACTCCTAAAATCGGTAAAGTGCACTTACCTGTGACTCACCTACCTAATATCCCTTTGATCCCCTGGGCCAATTTACACTATATGCATCATCCTGTGATTTTAGTATAAGCTTTTATATTGTATACCTATTGTGCATCTATTGTATATTGTTTTTGTTATTTACTATTTATTGCAGTAAAATATTATACATTTTTCCAATCAACTGGTTTAAATTTATTAAGCGCTGCTCACATGCCCTGTGCGTGATTGCTTGCTTGTTTTTTATTCCAGGTGGGGATTGACTACCCCCCACATTTTTGAGCAGCTGCTTTAACAAGAAACACAGCTACTGTCATAGCGCCTGGTTCCTTTTCCTTGTGAAAAGTTTTTCTCACATAATAACAATGTTGACATTGTGATTGTCAACATTATTTTGTTGATTTTATTGAATGTCGATTTTATTGAATGGGGACACTTATTTTTGACCTAAAGGATACTAAAAAAATGACCATACTGCATTACATAACTAGTGCTGCAGGCCACCCCAATATTTACCAGCCATCAGATGTGTGAATGACATTATGTACAGTTGCATCTGTTTGCCATCTGCATTAACTATTCCGCAGCTCCACTGGGACCAATTAGCAATGAAGCAGAGAATGGGGCCTACACACGGGGGCGTTGTCAGCCCATTTTCCAAGTGATCTGACTAGATCGCTTAGAAAATGACACTACATTGCTCCATGTGTAGGGGCCATAACGATGAGCAGCCCTGTGTGTTGCTATTGCTGGGAGATTAAGATCCTGCATGCAAGATAAATCTACTCAGATCGCCAGTCAGGGCCAGAGTTCTCACTGGAGAACACTGGCTCCAACAAATCGCTCAGCACACATCACTGACACATGACTGTGCAGCGCTGTGTGCTGTGCTATCCAGCAACAATAATTGTTAATTAATGTGTGCATTGGATACGCAGTGAAATTGGGGCATACTTAAAGTGATATTGTGCGGTGAATTCATTGTAACCACTTTATATTTCTCAAGAATTCAGCTAAAAGGTTACCTTATTAAAACTTGTCTCTTTTAGTAGCAGATTGTTTCAGGCACCTTTATAAGTACAGATAAGCTAGAACAACGTTATATAATTTATCAGAGGCAAATTAGATTGGCACAATACTGCAGGATATATATATAAGAAAAAAATGTATATACTTTGTTTTTTTCTGAATTTTATTTTTTATTAACTTTGTCATCATTTTTTTCATCCCCCCAATTTTTTTTTGACCTACTGTATGATTAAATCCTTATCTCAAAATTGATTGAGTAAAACACCTATAATATAAACGGTGCATCGATATTAAGGATATATGACGGTCAATTTGATAAATATACAATTAATATCTGTTATACCAGTCCTTGACTAATATTATAAAATTCGCAGGGATTTAGGCAATTGAATTAAATATATATAATTCTCATGAATTGGAATTAATTTTGGACTTCAAAGCCTCGCCAATAAAAAAAAAAAAAAAAAAATTTAAACTTTTTTTTAGATTAATATACACAGCATTAAAAATCAACAAAAAATATAAAGTTATAAAATTAAGAATAATGTAAGAATTTTATCGGAATAATTTCACTTCATATTGGGAATTAAGAGTGCACCACATCCGAGTTTCTTTTTTTTTTTCTTTTTTTCAAATGTATTATAACTCGGGGGTGCACCACTGACCATCACACATATAACGCAAGACCCAAGGGCCCATGCTGGGGTGTGATGTGAATATAGAATTTATTCTGTTAACAATAGTCAGTTATGTCCCCAATTTATCCATTTTCATACAAATCTTTCCTAATTACATGGTGCAGCTTCCCCCTAAAAAAACTCTCTATCTAGCATCCCTCAGATCGCTAAGCACAGTCACATGTGTGGGCCCCATAACTCTCTAGACTTGGCAATAACAAATAACACTAACACCCCAAAACTGACATGAGGATATTGTAGGTACTTTTATGTTTTGATTTGTTTGACTATAAACTGGTTGGCAAGTATGTGTGCGCAGGTGTTGATATTGCAGCATTATATAGGCATACACCAGTAGGTGACTTAAACAATGAACAGCTCAGTTACGGATGTAGCCAATAGTTGCTATGGGCAACATCACCTCTTTTAATTTTTTGAAGCTTTAGTAAATTTACCCCTGAGTCTCAAGGCAAGATAGCTCAACACATGCTTAGTAGAGATCATGGCGGCCATCTTGTGATAGGGCATGATGCCTCCCCGGAGAAACGGAACACAGTAGCTCACTCCACATTCAGCTAAACTCAATATAATTATTATTATTACTATTATTATTGTTGTTGTTGTTATATTACAGTTATTTAATTATTAGAAACCTATTTAATTTTTTATATATAATCTTAACCTTCTTTCTTTGATTTTCCATTTGATGTTGTGTAGTTTATTCCAAGAATTACTCAACAAGTAGTTTCATGGTAAATCCAGGTTATTGCCCCTCTGCTTTCCTTTCTTAAAATTGTAGCTTTCAATTCCAGTTCACTCTGTTATATATATGTCAGACAATAAGCACGATCATTAAACATAATAACAGGTATTAAATAATAATAAACACAGGTATATCAAAATTAAATCTGAGTGAAAGCCATGGGAGTAACCCTTATTTTCTTTTTCAGTTCACTAACCGCCCAACCTAGACAGTAAACATTGGTACGTAGTGAAAATTGACATAGGAAGAGAGATGGCTCTAATCAAAACAAGTACAGAAAGGAATAGTCTATGTTATCTTATTACATGTTGTGTGGCACAAGACAACCGCCACCAATCCTTATTACAAGTAGACAATAATCATGATGTTGAAATAGGACAGTGTGCTAATGAATATTTATTATAAGTGGAAATAAATTGTCAACATGTTATTTGCCAAGGAAATTTGTACTCCGTTCTGTGGCTTCCCTATTAAACATTAACTCACTGTGATCGAAACTAATGAACCATTTTCAACCACATTTTATTTACTGACTATACAGTACCTGCACTGTGGACGCTGAAATACATCTGCAACCTTCATTTTGTTTCTCACCTATATCCCCATTCCCTTGATCTTGAAGGACTCCACCGTTTGCTAATGGTTTTAGATATGAAAAGTACTTTGATAGTGTTACCCAGGGCTATTTTTGTGCAGGCTCCAGCAGGAACTGAGGCCCTTATTCTAGTTCACTCTTTCAGACAAAATATTTCTTAGATGGACAAAACCATGTGAACTGCAGGTGAGGCAGGTGTTACTTGTGCAGAGATAATTAGATTTGGGTGGGGTTTTACACCTGCCTTACCTGCAGTTCACATGATTTTGTCCATCTAAGAAATATTTTGTCAGAAAGAGTGAACTAGAATAAGGGCCTCAGTTCCTGCTGAAGCCTGCACAAAAATAGCCCTGGTGTTACCTCAATAATGAGCAGAGGTATCCCTAGTGGCTCCTAGCAGTTCAGAAATGTATTTGGATCATGCACAGTCTGGGTCAGTGAAAGTGTTGACAAATAATATTTATCCTGCACTTCCCACACTAGTGTCAGTGTTTCTCCTTGCCTCTACAGCAATACACACCGGGTGCTTCTCTGACCCATATCTTAGCACCACAGTGCATGCATTGCCTGCACATGTTCCACATATTTACCTTAGGGTGCATCTTATACTGGATATTTGCATCATAGTGAAATGTAACATGAAGTCTGGTCATGGTTTTAATCTGAGAATTTTGTGTTGCTGCTGGAGCCCACATGGGTCTCAAGGCTGCAGTTTGTATAGCATTGGCTGACTGGCAGCTTGCAGCTGGGACTCCATGGTCCCGGATGTTGCACTTTGAGCAAAATTGATTGACTGATGTGTTTTTCTTGCAGTTGTCGACTTCATGTCCCATGAGGCTGAATGCCTAGCAGCATTGGATGACTGATGGGTTTGTCTTGCAGCTGGGGACTCCATGGCAGGCAGCATCAGCAGATTGGTAAGCTAGCCTTTTACTGACTGAGTAATTCTCTATCTAAAGTGGCTGTTTGTCACTATTGCTGAGCTGCCAATCATGCTTGTACTTCCAATGAAGTCTCCTCACTTCTTGCCACTCTTCTACATCCTACAGCTGTGAATGTGTAAACCAGATTGGGTAATGTTTTTGGTGGCATGGCTTTTCTGAAACTTACTGTAGCTTGTGGTTGTGCTTTAACAGTAAATGGTCCTGAAAAGTACCACACATTTTGAAGCATGAGCTGTTAAACAAAATAAACATTGTTTGAATGTGGTATACTCAAGAGGGAAAGCTTTGAGAAATAACACATCATTAATTCACACATAGGTAATAATGCAAATTAGGAGTGAAGGCCAGTGCAGGGACATGTGTTGTATGACTGGAATGGGTTATATCAGTGGTTCTTAACCTCGGTCCTCAGGACCACCATCCAGTGCATGTTTTCAAGGTCACCAGAAGCTGCATTCTGTGTTACCAACTGTCACATTGTAATAATGCACAGATGACCTGGAAAACATGAACTGTGTGGGGGTCCTGAGGACCAGAGTTGAGAACGACTGGGTTATATGATTATAAGGAGGAGCATAATGACATACAGAACATAAATATTTCCAAAAGCATTGTGGTTTCAGAAATCACTGCAGCACAGCAGCACGGATGATGTAATGGCAATATGGACAGTGTAATGATTGGCATCACTGCCTCACAGCACTGAGGTCATGGGTTAGTTTTCCACCATGGCCCTAATTGTGCGGAGTTTGTATATTCTCCTTGTGCTTGTGTGGGTTTCCTCCGGGTACTCCGATTTCCTCCCACAATCCAAAAATATATTGGTAAGGTAATTGGCTCCCCAAAAAACGTAACACTAGATTGAATGTGCTTGGGTGTATATGTGGCAGGGAATATAGATTGTACACGCTGCACCCATTTCTTGAATACTTTTCTCTCTGCAGTGGTAGCAGCAGCACTGTAGAAATGGTGAAAATGGTGTGGAGGCCTATGATCTGGTAGACTTTTATATGGAAGTCTTCCTGCCTAATTAGCAGCATGATGTGAAATAGTTTGGGTAGATGAACTGGTCCAACCTACATTACACCTGATATTATTTTAGTGCAGGTTGAGTCTCCCGTAAATGATTCCAAAAATCAAAATATTCCAAACAACATTGGTTTTCTGGAGCCATGTCAATGACATCATCAAATTTCTATGAGATGTCACTGGGGTAGTTGTCCATAGCTCCAACTCTACCATATTTGACAAGCTTGTGAGGCCTACACTTTTCTGGCTCCTGTGTGTTTGCTCTGTGAGACACCATTCCTGTCTGCTCTCCTACTTACCAGATCAGCCCTACAAAGCTGTCTAACCCATCACAGAGAGTGATTGATTGAGTGACATGGATTATCGATACACTACAAGTGGCGTCTCCTACCTCAGTGTAGGTGGAGAGGTGCCACTGGCCGTGATGCCGGGCCCCCTGCCTGGTATTCAAAAATCTGGAAAAATCCTAAATGCTTCTGGTCATTTTGGATATTGAAGACTCATCCAGTACTAGGGATTTGTTTCAATCCAAGTATATTAAATGATGTAGTAAAATATTATTTTAAGTGAAGATTAATCCACTTAATAAAAATTGATCAATCCCAATCATTATATTCTTTATTAATATGCAAATATCATACAATTCTCCATTTTTTAAAGGATAAACTAAGAATAAAAAACTTTCTTCTGCCCATTATTTTGCTATGTTTACATTTTGCAATGTAATCTGTTTGACAGCCGGTGGATAATTAATTCCTGCTGATCAATAAAAATGCTTCTAGTTAAGTGTTGAAATGAAAATATTCCATTGTTGGAAATGATTATATGGTTATTTGAAGTTGAGTATTAAAGTGAAGATGACATTGCTGATCCAAAGAAAACAGCACCACCAAATCTTACTGGCACATGATATGTGTTAAACTAAAGATCTGATCCACACATAAAGAAATGACAAAATATTCTATGGATGAAAACAATAAATTATATGAAAAGAATATGTGAAAGTAAAACTTTTCTTTTCTAGATATGTATGTTTTTCTTTTGGAAACATAAAACTTTGCTGTTTCTCAGTGGGATCATTGATTGTTCACTGTGTGTGGTCTTTGCTCTGTTTTGGGCTTAAATTAAGTATTAGTCTTATAACTGTTTAAAAGTACTGCTATGAAGAACCATGTGTCTGAGACATTGATATGTTCCCACATTCTTTGCAAATATTTTTACTGTAGATAAAAAGCATTAAAGTCTAAATTAACCCAACGTTTGAATGTGTCTATGAGATTTATTAACACCATCTCAAGTATCAATGTAATAAGAACTCCTGTGTATTTGGAATTGGATGGTAAGTGTTTAACTATTTAATTTTCCCCATACCTGGGAGGCAGCCAGACATTAGGCTATTGAAAAGTATGATAGTTCAATCATTTGGAATAGAGAATATATGTTATGCCTGAAGCACCATGCAGACATCACAATGTCAACTAAGTTAAAATGCTACTTAAAGATTTGTAACAGTAATGAGATCAGAGGCATAACTCTGGGGGGCAAAAGAGTTATCTGCCGCCAGGCTCCTGCCCCCCAAGGGGGCACCTCTCCTCCCCTGCGGGTATAAATCAGTTAATTAAAAGCGGTCAATATTGCGGTTGACTCCCCATTCTAGCAGGACAAAAGACGTCACACGCTTTATTCCAAACATAATTTTTGCAAGTGACGCACCCTGTACTGTATGTTCTACTACAAGCAGATACCTAACAGTTATACTGCACCTAGGCAGAATCTGCAATATTTACTGTGCATACATACACAGATGCATACATATTTTTTTTTTCAATGTGGGGGGGGGGGGCATCAGTAATCAATATTTATCTTGCCCCGGGCAATTGGGATGAACACAGGGGCAGTGGCGTAACTATAGGGCCGCAGCGAGGCGCCGGGGGTCTGCGGGCGCTATTGGTTTTCCCCCAGCTCCCCACTCATTGTGGGTGCAGCAGGGAGCTGGCAGGGGTGTCCGTGCGGCACGGGGGTACCACTACCTGTGGTCAGGAAGAGGCTGGACTCTGGATGGAGGTCCCTGCGGCGCTGAGTATGACGTTGCCCGGGTCCCTGCAGTGAAGTGGAAATAACTCGCTACCTCCGTGCGGCGGCGCGGGAAGCGCTTCTGATTTTGAAAACACTGGGTGTATGCTGATTGGCTGAATCTCAGCCAATCAGTGTGCGGCCAGTTTTTTTAAAGTTAGAAGCACTTCCCACGCTGCCGCCACGGAGGTAGCGAGTTATTTCCACTTCACTGCAGGGCGGCGGAGATAGCACGTTATCTTCACCCCCTGCAGGGACCCGGGCAACATCATACTCAGCGCCGCAGGGACCTCCAGGCTCTCCCTGACCAAAGGTACCCTCGCGCCGCACGGACCCCCCTGCCAGCTCCCCGGGGGGGGGGGGGGTTCTTGTCTATTAACTGGGGGGGTGAAAATGTCCCGGGGGGGGGAGTTTTTGTTACGCCACTGCACAGGGGGTTAATCTGATTCACTCGTAAAATGCACAATCACTCTCTAAGGGACAAAACCACATGCACTGCAGGTGGGGCTGATGTAATATGTTCAGAGAGAGTTAGATTTGGGTGGGGGGGGGGGTGTGCTTCAAACTGATATCTATATTGCAGTGTAAATATAAAGCAGACAGTATTTACCCTGCACAGAAACAATAAAATACCCAAATCTAAATCCCTCTGCACATGTTACATCAGCCCCACCTGCAGTGCACATGGTTTTGTCCATTGCAGAGTGATTGTGCCTTTCCGAGTGAATCAGAATAACCCCCTCTGTGTAATTGTAAAATGCCCAAACACAGCCTTAACTGCTCATATGTCACTTTCTATTTAGCAATAGTTACTGCACAAGTGGCAAACAAGAGAGAGAAAACATATTCTGTATATCGTCTCAATCTGTGTTAACCAAACAAACAATTTGCATACTTTGGTCCCTGCAGGGTTCTTTTTAAATTGATATAATTTAGGTAGCACAATCTGGTGTGTAATCCTACATCCTGGCTCTGCATTCCCCATTTTATGTTATTTGTAGACTTTCTGCATTACACAGAAGATGCCCATGTCAATATAACCCTGAAGGATGATCTTTTGCGTATGCTTCATGGAATTAATGCAGAAGCTGTAGCTCCATATACAGGTCGAGTATCCCGTATCCGAATATCCGTTATCCGAATTATTCCGAAATACGGACATTCCAGAAAGTGAAAAAAAATTTTTTTTTTGCTAAAAACTCACTGGGGACATATGTAACAGCATCACTGGGGACATGATATGTAACTGGCACTATATATGTGCAAGACAATGATTGCTTGGCATTCAAATTCAGTGCTGAGATAGTACACACATTTTGTTTCACGTTTTGAAACCTTGTTTTTTGAACAATTAAAATATGTTTGTGTGTATTTTATGTGGTAATAAAATATATTTGTGTGTATATTATGTGTTTATACAGCATAAATGCAAGATACTTCAAAATACATCATTGAAATATTAAAATATTCCGAAATACGGAATAATCCGTTATCCAAAATTCTCCTGGTCCCGAGCATTTTGGATACGGGATACTCAACCTGTATTGTACTTATGAGATCGATAAACATAGAAACATCTGTTTTGTGTATAAAGTTTATGGCTTTACATCTCTAACTCTAATTGTATCTACAGAATGTTAAAATAATTAATTTGCATAGTTTTGTACCAAGACCAAGCAGAAAGATTTTTATCTGTGCTCCCATAATTTAGTGTACCAAGTGCATAAGCTATGTCCTGCATTAAAAAATGGCTTTTTTGGTCTAGAAGAGGGATGCTCAGCCCCACATCACTACATGTCATACTGTTTGCGATTAGAGTGAGGCTGTGGGAAGGTTGAGGTTAGGGGGCATGAGAGAATGGTTAGGGCTAGGCTTCGGGATTGGTCAATTAGTGATGAGAGTGAAATACATAGCCGGAAGCCATCAGTATTGGTATTTTAGCACTCTCCACTTTATCACTATTTGAAGCTGGGTGCATCTGGCTCCCAGTCTGTTACTACAGCAGGTCTGTAACTAGGGGTGTGTGAGCAGTGCCAAGGCACTGCCCTGTGGGTAGCCCCGTCTCTGCCTGTGCCTTGCAGGTTGCGTGGAATGGCACCCAGCATGGGACTTGCAGGATGATTGCATTGGCACCATGCAGCCATTTCCGCTAATTCAGAGTCACCAGGAGCATCCAAGGGACCCTCCATGCAGACACCCTGCAGCCTGTGAAGTGGCTGGGAGCATCCTTACTACACTCCATACAGCACAGGTGCTAGAGTTCAGGTCACTGGGATGAAGAGTTTATATACAGTAGTACTAATACATATGTCCAATAGGCTTCGCTGCACAGCTGCTGACTACTCTTGTCACTTCCCTTTGGGATTACTCACTACATGATCTATTTCTAACTCTTTCAGGTATGATAATCTATGCTCATCCTGTAAGATGTTCTGCAGCAGGCAATTTCTCAATTCCATAACAATTTTACCAGTGCGTTAATGGTACAGAAAACAAACACTATAGTCTTTTGTACACATTCTTTTTCACAAGGGAACTTCAATGCAAAACTCTGTGTTACAATTACAGATGTGTCCTCATACACATATGCTTTTTAAACCATGTGGGATGAGATGCCCGGCACCAGGGGCGTAACTATAGCACCGCAGCCCCCGCCACCGCGGGGGGAGGGGGGGCGTTGTGCATGTGGGGGCGCCGGGGGCTGCGGTGCTATAGTTAAACCCCCCTCATACCCCCGCAGACTTACCTATCGCGCTGGTCCCGGCGGCTCAGTTCTTCTGCTGAGGACCACCAGAAAATGGCCGCCCCCATATAGCACACAGTTCTCTGAAACTGTCTGCTGTATGGGGGCGGCCATTTTCTGGTGGTCCTCAGCAGAAGAATGGAGCCGCCGGGACCAGCGCGATAGGTAAGGCTGTGGGGGATTGAGGGGGGGTTTGCATGGGCGGCGGGGCGGCGGGGTAGGAATGCTCGGTGGGCGGCGACGGGGGGGTCGCCCCCCCCCCCTAACGGCGGGGGGCGCCCAAAACGTAGCTACGCCACTGCCCGGCACAACTTTTTGTAGGTGCTCTGCCATGCCTAGCAAATCCTGTACCTTAAGTAATTTTTCCTAAATGTACAATTCCAGACGAATACATTCGGACAGCCCAATCTTGCACAAAAGTGTTTGCCATCTAATAGGTTAGATAAGTGAATCTGGCATCCAGCCAGCTGGGCAAGGGTGCGAGATGGGGTGCTGTTGTCAGCATTTAAATGCTTTGGCAATGGCAATTTGTACAAGGAATTGAATTCTATCCATAATCTGAGAGGTGTTTAGGTTTAGTATTTTTGAGGTAAAGGAATTTATATAAAGTTGCAGAATGGACACAGTGATGCATAATTTGAGGCACGACGTAGATTACTCATATCGGACCGCCATCTTTTCCATTTACCCAGTTTGGTTAATCGCACTCATTTGGCCTTTGAGGAGATACACACAAAATGAGCAGTCTGTTGATTTGGAATCGTTTTCTTAGGCTAATTTGTTTTCTCTTGCAATCCGAAGATGAGGTATTTTATTTATTATAAGTGATACTTGCGTGAGTACAGTTAGACCTCATGCCCACATGCTTGCTCTCCTTCTCCTCTATCTCCTTACTTCCTGGTCACATGTTGGCCTCTGCTGCAAGATTCTTAAAGAGATACTAGTTTATCTAGCTAATTCACATAAACAATCTTTATACACACTACATCTCCCCCTTCCTTTCAAAGGTATAAATGACTCATTTGAACATAACAATATGCTGACTGCATTTTAGCATAACCATTAACCCACAATATGCAATACACATTAAACTGGAAAAACATTTTAGAACAACAAGTTATGAGCCATGAATTGAAAGTCATATCTGCTCAATAAGCTTTGTAAGAGGTTTAATGGCTCTGCTTCTCTTCTCATCTGAGTGTATGAACCTTCACTCAAAGGAACAGACACGATAGAATCACGTTTTATATATATATATATATATATATATATACACATACAGTGTATATATATATATATATATATATATATATATATATATATATATATATATATATATATATATATATATATATATATATATATATATATATATATATATATATACACTTAACATCGGCACTCACCTTTCCTAGTTTTGGGGTGCCCTATGGCTTGTGACCACATTGTTTAAACAGACATTGGATGGGCTCTGCACACACTAAATTAACTGATAATAAATAGTGGAGATTTGGTTCATGAATTGATCAATGCATTTAAGCCTGCAGCCCCCGTCAAGGGACCCCACTGTTCTGCAGGTCCTACCACTATCGCTGAATATGGCTGCAATACACATAGCTATCACATCAATGTTTGATACCAGGCATGCTATCAGGTCTGAAGCTCACAGCAGACTTTGCTTTTATAGGTGAGCAGCTACCAACACACCTGTCACTAATCATCTAGGGAAATGGCTAACACAAGCTATGGAATCTTAGTTAAAAACAGGGTGCATGAGAGAATGTGACCACAATAAGACTAATTAAAAAATTAATCTAATAAACAATATATACACTTAACATCGGCACTCACCTTTCCTAGTTTTGGGGTGCCCTATGGCTTGTGACCACATTGTTTAAACAGACATTGGATGGGCTCTGCACACACTAAATTAACTGATAATAAATAGTGGAGATTTGGTTCATGAATTGATCAATGCATTTAAGCCTGCAGCCCCCGTCAAGGGACCCCACTGTTCTGCAGGTCCTACCACTATCGCTGAATATGGCTGCAATACACATAGCTATCACATCAATGTTTGATACCAGGCATGCTATCAGGTCTGAAGCTCACAGCAGACTTTGCTTTTATAGGTGAGCAGCTACCAACACACCTGTCACTAATCATCTAGGGAAATGGCTAACACAAGCTATGGAATCTTAGTTAAAAACAGGGTGCATGAGAGAATGTGACCACAATAAGACTAATTAAAAAATTAATCTAATAAACAATATATACACTTAACATCGGCACTCACCTTTCCTAGTTTTGGGGTGCCCTATGGCTTGTGACCACATTGTTTAAACAGACATTGGATGGGCTCTGCACACACTAAATTAACTGATAATAAATAGTGGAGATTTGGTTCATGAATTGATCAATGCATTTAAGCCTGCAGCCCCCGTCAAGGGACCCCACTGTTCTGCAGGTCCTACCACTATCGCTGAATATGGCTGCAATACACATAGCTATCACATCAATGTTTGATACCAGGCATGCTATCAGGTCTGAAGCTCACAGCAGACTTTGCTTTTATAGGTGAGCAGCTACCAACACACCTGTCACTAATCATCTAGGGAAATGGCTAACACAAGCTATGGAATCTTAGTTAAAAACAGGGTGCATGAGAGAATGTGACCACAATAAGACTAATTAAAAAATTAATCTAATAAACAATATATACACTTAACATCGGCACTCACCTTTCCTAGTTTTGGGGTGCCCTATGGCTTGTGACCACATTGTTTAAACAGACATTGGATGGGCTCTGCACACACTAAATTAACTGATAATAAATAGTGGAGATTTGGTTCATGAATTGATCAATGCATTTAAGCCTGCAGCCCCCGTCAAGGGACCCCACTGTTCTGCAGGTCCTACCACTATCGCTGAATATGGCTGCAATACACATAGCTATCACATCAATGTTTGATACCAGGCATGCTATCAGGTCTGAAGCTCACAGCAGACTTTGCTTTTATAGGTGAGCAGCTACCAACACACCTGTCACTAATCATCTAGGGAAATGGCTAACACAAGCTATGGAATCTTAGTTAAAAACAGGGTGCATGAGAGAATGTGACCACAATAAGACTAATTAAAAAATTAATCTAATAAACAATATATACACTTAACATCGGCACTCACCTTTCCTAGTTTTGGGGTGCCCTATGGCTTGTGACCACATTGTTTAAACAGACATTGGATGGGCTCTGCACACACTAAATTAACTGATAATAAATAGTGGAGATTTGGTTCATGAATTGATCAATGCATTTAAGCCTGCAGCCCCCGTCAAGGGACCCCACTGTTCTGCAGGTCCTACCACTATCGCTGAATATGGCTGCAATACACATAGCTATCACATCAATGTTTGATACCAGGCATGCTATCAGGTCTGAAGCTCACAGCAGACTTTGCTTTTATAGGTGAGCAGCTACCAACACACCTGTCACTAATCATCTAGGGAAATGGCTAACACAAGCTATGGAATCTTAGTTAAAAACAGGGTGCATGAGAGAATGTGACCACAATAAGACTAATTAAAAAATTAATCTAATAAACAATATATACACTTAACATCGGCACTCACCTTTCCTAGTTTTGGGGTGCCCTATGGCTTGTGACCACATTGTTTAAACAGACATTGGATGGGCTCTGCACACACTAAATTAACTGATAATAAATAGTGGAGATTTGGTTCATGAATTGATCAATGCATTTAAGCCTGCAGCCCCCGTCAAGGGACCCCACTGTTCTGCAGGTCCTACCACTATGGCTGAATATGGCTGCAATACACATAGCTATCACATCAATGTTTGATACCAGGCATGCTATCAGGTCTGAAGCTCACAGCAGACTTTGCTTTTATAGGTGAGCAGCTACCAACACACCTGTCACTAATCATCTAGGTAAATGGCTAACACAAGCTATGGAATCTTAGTTAAAAACAGGGTGCATGAGAGAATGTGACCACAATAAGACTAATTAAAAAATTAATCTAATAAACAATATATACACTTAACATCGGCACTCACCTTTCCTAGTTTTGGGGTGCCCTATGGCTTGTGACCACATTGTTTAAACAGACATTGGATGGGCTCTGCACACACTAAATTAACTGATAATAAATAGTGGAGATTTGGTTCATGAATTGATCAATGCATTTAAGCCTGCAGCCCCCGTCAAGGGACCCCACTGTTCTGCAGGTCCTACCACTATCGCTGAATATGGCTGCAATACACATAGCTATCACATCAATGTTTGATACCAGGCATGCTATCAGGTCTGAAGCTCACAGCAGACTTTGCTTTTATAGGTGAGCAGCTACCAACACACCTGTCACTAATCATCTAGGGAAATGGCTAACACAAGCTATGGAATCTTAGTTAAAAACAGGGTGCATGAGAGAATGTGACCACAATAAGACTAATTAAAAAATTAATCTAATAAACAATATATACACTTAACATCGGCACTCACCTTTCCTAGTTTTGGGGTGCCCTATGGCTTGTGACCACATTGTTTAAACAGACATTGGATGGGCTCTGCACACACTAAATTAACTGATAATAAATAGTGGAGATTTGGTTCATGAATTGATCAATGCATTTAAGCCTGCAGCCCCCGTCAAGGGACCCCACTGTTCTGCAGGTCCTACCACTATCGCTGAATATGGCTGCAATACACATAGCTATCACATCAATGTTTGATACCAGGCATGCTATCAGGTCTGAAGCTCACAGCAGACTTTGCTTTTATAGGTGAGCAGCTACCAACACACCTGTCACTAATCATCTAGGGAAATGGCTAACACAAGCTATGGAATCTTAGTTAAAAACAGGGTGCATGAGAGAATGTGACCACAATAAGACTAATTAAAAAATTAATCTAATAAACAATATATACACTTAACATCGGCACTCACCTTTCCTAGTTTTGGGGTGCCCTATGGCTTGTGACCACATTGTTTAAACAGACATTGGATGGGCTCTGCACACACTAAATTAACTGATAATAAATAGTGGAGATTTGGTTCATGAATTGATCAATGCATTTAAGCCTGCAGCCCCCGTCAAGGGACCCCACTGTTCTGCAGGTCCTACCACTATCGCTGAATATGGCTGCAATACACATAGCTATCACATCAATGTTTGATACCAGGCATGCCTGGTATCAAACATTGATGTGATAGCTATGTGTATTGCAGCCATATTCAGCGATAGTGGTAGGACCTGCAGAACAGTGGGGTCCCTTGACGGGGGCTGCAGGCTTAAATGCATTGATCAATTCATGAACCAAATCTCCACTATTTATTATCAGTTAATTTAGTGTGTGCAGAGCCCATCCAATGTCTATATATATATATATATATACTGGTTGATGGCGGCCCGGCACTCTCCCCAATGTATCAACGTGCCCCGGTGCCCTCCTGCAGGGGATAGGTAGGCAGACAAGAATAGGCGTCACTCCGAGAAAACTTTCAACAGGTTTAATGGTGTGAGGCAGAAACCAACGTTTCGGGGCACGGGGACCCCTTTGTCAAGGTGCTCAAAAACAGTATTTAAAAATCGTATTTTTTGGCCAAACCGCTACAACACAGCTAGTGATGTAGCAAGGTCGGCCGTCAAATCGTATTGGCCTATTGTCACTTCTGACAAGGAGTTGCCGGGTTTAGCTAACAAGAAGCTGGTTACCAGTTACACTAGAGGCCGCAATTTGAAGGATTATTTGGTACACAGTGATGTTACCAATTTTGAAAAAGAAACAGTTAAAACCTTCTGGGTACCCCCAGATTAGGATGTGTTAAATGTACAAGTTGTACAGGTTGTACCACATGTGGCTACATGTGGGTGGGTGACATCATTAAACATCCCTTTAAAAATCAGTCTTTTAAAATCAATTACCGTTTAACATGTTCTACTCAGTTTGTTATCTATGTTTTGGTTTGCCCTTGTGATAAATTTTACGTAGGGAAAACTGATTGTCAGTTTAAGGTCAGAATGGCGCAACACAGACAGGCAATTAGGGCAGCAGTACTCAAAGGTACTAGCGAACAGCCCGTGGCACGCCATTATGCCATTATGGGGCATTCACCTACGGCTTTGAAACATAAAATCATAGATCACATTCCACCGTTAAATAGGGGTGGTAATAGATCCAAGTTGCTTCTCCAAAGGGAGGCAAAGTGGATCTTTACCTTGGACAGTTTGAGCCCAAAAGGGTTGAATGAGACTCTTGGTCTTAATTGCTTTTTATAATAACATTTGTATCTTTACCTATTTCATTCTGCTTTTCTGTACAGTGTAATGTTGGATACTTTGTTTATGTATATTTATGTATATGTATGTTTATGTATATTTGTTTATGTATATTTATAACTATTGTCATTTTTGACAGCCACTGCATACGCTGACGTTTATTGTATTGGTGACGGTACACGGGGTGACGTCATGTGTGAGCGCCGTAGCGGGCGGACGCCCGCACGTCGCACACGCCAGGTGGTGAAGGGCGGTGAGCACATAAAAGGGTGAGTGTTTTATTGTATGTTTTATGTCCTGATGAAAATAGGTGTTTCCTATTGAAACGTTGACTACACCAGACTGGTCTTCGTGTTGACAAAAGAGGGGGGAAAAAAAGGGGTAGAAGGAACTTAAAATTTTTTGGTCCTGACTGAACCTCCATAGCGAAGCGTGTGCCGACCGCACACTTCGTGGTTTTGACTCCACTTTCCCTTCCCCTAATTTATTAATGTGTATTTAAAATTGTTGTGAAATACTGTAATACGTAGTGGTACCTGACCGGACTTGGTCAGCCATACCATCGCGTGCAGGTGCTGGGTACGCTGTGTCTGACGTCTGCACCGCGATCCTCAGCACAGACACGGTGACAGACCGAGCGGCGTTCACTGCCGACTATCTCGGTCAGCCACAAAGCTGACAGACCCGCTGGCCTCTGGCGTTTCGCCCGGCCTGTGATTGCGTACTGACTACATCAGACGCAGCACACCACGCAGCATGAGAATCCACTAGCCATGGTGCAGTGGTTGCTTGGTGTGTAATATCATTCCCCAATAAAAACATTCTTCTGTTGAAATAGAGGACCGCTGGTCTTTTTCAGACTTAGCTGACATATAGCAGTCTGAGCTATTGCACAGACGATCTGTTACCAATTAACCTTATCAGGTGCCACCACTCTCATACTTACTAATAAACTGCAACAAATTATACACATTTGAATTGACACTATTACAGTGATAACTGAGAATCCTTTGAAGTGGAATAGTGGAGTCCCACGTAGTGAGGATAGTAATATCCTTTTTATTTTCACATGTTCAATGTTTGTATTTGTATGTATTGTGTCCTTTTATCTCGCTAATGCTTTTTACCAATTAAACAATAAAGGTTATATTTTACTGTAAATTCTCTTGGTGCACCACACAGTGACACTCCTTTTCCTGTACATATTCTGGTCTTCGTGTTGTTATTTATCCCGAGTGCCACCGTCCCTGGCAAGCTGTATGGAGGTTCTTTTACCCCTAATTTGACGGACGGCAACGGAAGCAGTACTTCATTTTGGAGAGTGCCGGTATCCATGCTCTTTTATATATATATATATATATATATATATATATATATATATATATGTAGAAAAAACAATGGCGGCACTCGCAGACTTGTAGTGAATAATAATACTTTTTATCACATCATACAAACTGGTGCAAAAGTGTCCGACGTTTCAGGGATGACCCCCGTTTTCAAGGTGCAGAAAACACCTATCAAGGTGTATATGTATATATATTGGGAACCCCTAGGTTGACTCCAGTATTTTGATATACGTATATTTGTCCCCTATGATATTGTGTTATAATCTCAGTACTCTAAACATATTATAGCTTACTTGTAGCAACTTGTTACAAGATAAAATATTTAATCATTTATTACATTTGCCTATTTGTGATATAGGCTCCAATTTAAAGAGTATCAAGATTAATGGGAACTATAGACTGAAACACAGCCCAGCGAAGCGATCCTTTAATGTCCCCAGACCAGGGACACACTATACTGAAAATGGGGGATTTTTTTACCTTGCAGCGGTGCAAAGAAAAAGACAGTAAACGCTTTGTGGGCGCACTCTTGTAACAAAAATTAATTTGATATGTAATGAAATTAAGTTAAAACTTAGCTTTTATTTATAAACTCTTAATTAAAATAATAGGCGAGTTGAAAAGATTTTGGTATTCAATTGCTTGGGTTTTGTTGTGTGATTGTATGTGATATATTCTGGTATAATATATCAAATGAAAAATAAGTTACAGTCACACTTTTATATATCATTCAGTGCATATAGTCATCTCAGGTACATGAGCCCGAGTGACCGTAGGCTGCAAAAATGAGTTGAATCCCCAAGATGATTATTATTTTTATGGGGGGGATTTGCTGCCCCACGTCACGTGCAAATATGTAGTATACAATGATAAGCCTGAATTGGCTGAATTAGTAAGGAACACAAGCAGTAGGCGACTCTGAAACCACTGAATGGTGACACCCGGACCCCACACACAAAAGGATACCACACCTGGACTTCTCCAGGGGTCACCCACCTGAGTACTGTCCAGGCCCTTCACTGCTTGGCTTCCAAGTTCGGAAGGGTGTTGGGCAGGCCAGTGAGGTATGGTGGTATACTGTATGGGGACTCTAGTCACCCCCAGTGGTCCCAGTCAACCGCTTGCGTATCCGAGATTATTGCTGTCACAGCTATGCTCACCAAAAATATTTGCTATTATTATTACTGCAATTAATTAGTAAAGAGATAGATCTCTAAAGTCACTGTACTCCCTGATACCTCCGGGTTGTATCCACAGGATTTTACTCTGGGTGGTGGTTATGTCAGATGGTACTTAGTGGAGGTAAATAATTACAGCACGATTTCTAATTGAAAATACAGAAAAAAGTCATCCAATATATTGTACAGATGTTAAGAGATTAGATCCTCCTTGTAAGCTGTGGTAGTTTTAAATATGCAGCTCACAGTCAATTAGTTGATCACATACCAAGCTTAAGTATACTGTGGCAATCAGGTTGATATAAGTTAAAGCTAGACAGTGTTATGACGTTAGTATAGAAATAGATACACTGTTGCCACAGTAGATACAATATGGCCAAACCCCTTCTCTGTGGCAGATAGGTGATGCTTGTAAGCCGATGATATGAGGTATAGCAATGGTTAATATAGACGGAGCCAGACTGGGACACTCAGTGAGTCCGCGGTCTGCTCCCGTACCTTGACCTGCTTGTGCTCCGGCAGGTAAATGGTGTCTCGTGAGAGAGGTGACACTGGAGGATCCTCCGGCAGTGCGGGTGTTGGTTGCGAAGTCTTCCGGGTGATCAGCCGCAAGTGCAGGCTGTGGATTCCCGGCAGAGACGTCGCTGATGAGCGCTGGTCAGTAGCAATCTCGCTGCTGGTTCTCTGGTGACGTGGGGGGCGGCTGGACACGTGTTTCGCCTACGACGGCTTCTTCATGCAGCGCCATGTTGGTTAAGGGCATTTGCCCTTTATTCTAAGTCCCGTCCAATGCAGTGCCGTTTGTTATGATTGATGGGTCATTCAACCAATGCTGGGTCTTTTTCCTAATCCTTCTCATCTGAATTAGTAAATGCGTGTTGTCAGTGAATTATAACTGCCTACTATTAGTTATTGAATTATGTTGGTAATATTTGATACACGGACATCTGTTTAGTGGGTCCCTGTTTGGACCTGACCTTGGATGCAATATCAAGGTGTAGTGAACCAACTAGTGACATCGCTAGTCTATGTAGGAAAACGCCATTTTGGTTATGGGACATTTGCCCATACACTATATGTGTACTCAGGTTAAATCATAGTTCTGTTAATGAACTATATATATAATGGGAGAGTTATCATTATTGTATTTGGATTGATTATTAGTTTATTTTAAAATATTTTGTTAATTTTATTAATTTTTATTATTTGATATTTTATATTTTTTATTTTTATTTTTAATTATTTATAGATTTTTTTGTGGTTTTTTTGCAATTTTTTGCAATTTTTTGCAAGAGTTGTTTCAGTCGTAGTAAGTTCTGGTTATATACATGCTCGTTTTGCACTATTATGCTGTGCTTGTAAATACATTGGGGCAGACTTATACTTTATGCTACAACCGATGTCTGATTTACAAAGGATTTAAGGCTTGCTCAGCTAGATATACGAGGCATATTGTAGGTTCCCATTTTAAAAGGATAATATTGGGCTCCTAAATATGTGTGGTAAGGGTAGAGAGAGTATACCTGGATATCCACATTTGCTGCGGTGTGCACATTGGGTCAACGAATTTGACCATTTTCTTAAAGATGGGGATTAGATTAATATGGTGAGACATCTGGAATGGTTCAAAAGAGGGGAGGTTTAATTTGTGATCTTGTTTCCCTTAATACGGAGTGTTTTCTGGTTGATGTAAATTTAAATGGGTGATGGTGAGGTGGGACTTAGGGATGATAGGTGGTCGATTACCTATATTGGTGAATGATCGTGCTTGGTGGTAGAAAGGTTACCCGGGATGGGGAAGTAAGTGCAGTGATAGGTAAGGTTAGATGCTATAGGTCTTATGTCATTTGGACTTGTATCTCTTGGTGGGTGTTGAGTGATGGTGAATTAACACTGTATCATATTAAACAGCTGTGAATAAACATGGACGAAAAAACAAACAAAGTGTTCAGTGGGTGTTAAACGAGTTTATTATTATCGTGATTATAATACAGTGATAATTAGGGATCCTAATGATCATGTAGGTGAGGTACTAGATGATGTGAAATACTGTGCTGGTTTATTGGGAATTGGGTGCCGCCTTGTGCTGTGTGTTAGTCTTCATATCAGGTGTTGGTCTAGGGACTTAAGGCCATGATGCAGGAGGTGCCCATGTGTTTGGTGGTAATCCCAACTTATTCTGGGCTTGATTGGGTATTGTACTGGATACTGATTGAGAGCTAGATTTATTTTAAAAAGGAACCATATTTTATGTCCTCGTTGAGTCCTTTTGGAGTTAGTGATCCTAAACGGAAAATCCACTTACTCTCTCTTTGGAGCAGAATTTGGTTAAGATCTCCGCCTCTCTGGCCCAAGTGTATTTGTTCAAGTCCTCGAATTGCAAAGCCGATTGGTAAAAAAATCCCCCATTTTCAGTTTAGTTACTGAACGCTGGGCGCACCACCAGCACCAGAATCACAAGCATCAGCCTAAGTGGTTTATTACGCTGGTACAAGATTATTTCTAAATTAATCTAATTTAAGCTGTAGCGGGTCCATCCCCTCTTGTCTTTCCAGGGACACACTATGCCAGTGCGATAAATAACCAGAGTTCACTATGAATGCTGTGAATTACAGATATATATATATATATATATATATATATATATATATATATATAGAGAGAGAGACCAGGGGACCGGCACTCTGCAGCAATTTCACAAACTTCAGCCGGGGTGCAGACACGCAGGTAAATAGAACACGGGGGGTATAGTCGCGGCACTCACGCGGGCTTCCAAATAACCACACAACACAGAGGATGCGGATAACGTTTCGGATATTACTCCTTTGTCAAATCCAAGAACCAAATGCATACAATACATATCTTACCTATATACCGTGCTGTGTCCGGCTCCTCCTCCCGGCGTCTCACTCACCTGGTGCGCTCTGTACTCCCGTCGCTTCCGGGTCTACCACGCTGTACACTGAGTGACCTCACATCACCGCGCCAACGTGCGTCCCCGATAGCGTCCGGTTGCCAGGCAACCAGGACGTGTGATGACGCTGGAGAGTCGCCTGGACAGATACAAAAACAAAACAGAACAATAAATATAAAAGTGACATCAAAATCTACATGAAGAACATTTACATCAAGACAGCGGCCATTATAGAAACATATTGAAAGAGATGTATTCATTTAACCCTCTAGGTCTCACTGTCCCAAGTTTATGGATCCAGAATGTCTCCAACTGCAGCAGTCTCTTAGCACGGTCCCCGCCCCTCTTATCTGCCGGGACATGATCAATAATAGTGTATTTTAAATTAGCCAGGCTATGCTTAGCCTCAGCAAAGTGCCTGGCTACAGGCTGATCATTGTCTTTTTTGTTGAGGGCAGATTTGATGGCATGCCTATGTATGGCTATGCGCTCTCTAAATGTCCGTATGGTCTTGCCAACGTAGCATAAACCACACGGACAGTGGATCATGTACACAACATGGGTGGTCGTACATGTAACAGCATGTTTAATCAAAATTTTGTGTCCCAAATGAGGGTGGCAGAAAAATTTAGTATTGGACATCCCATTGCAGGTTGTGCAGCCCACACACCTATAACAGCCCCCAGGTTTTACACGCGTATTGGGGGGTAATCTTTTGGAAATGTCAGTGTTGACCACCCAATCTCTCACATTGCGTCCTCGTTTATAACAAGGCATCAACGTGACATTCCGAAGTTTTTTCAGATCCTTATCTTGTTGGACTACCGGCCATAATTGCTTAGAATGTTTAGTGATTTCACTATCGGCCTGGTTAAAATCCCTTACCCAACCCAACCTGTCCTTGAACTTGTTCTCATCTTTTGACTTCCTTTTCAGGAGTTCAGTGCGCGGAATAGTATCCAACTTGGCCCTGGCTTTGGTCAAGACTACTGGGGAATAACCCCTTTCACGGAATTTGAGCATCATTTTATCCAAGTCAATGAGTGCTTGATCCTCATTGCTTGTAATCCGCTTAACTCTGATTAACTGAGAGAACGGTAAGCCTCGGACCAAGGCAGGGGGATGGTGGCTTTCAGCGCTAAGCAATGTATTACGATCTGTGGCTTTTGTATAAATGGATGTCTCAATTTGGCTGCCTTTGATCAAGATGTTGACATCTAAATAATGAATAGAAGACTGGCTCATCTCATAGGTGAACTTGATTGGACAATCAAGACCATTAATGGAAGAGACCAGATCTCTAAATGCCATCTCACTACCCACCCAAAATAGCAGTACGTCATCGATAAATCTGGTGTAGAATTTTACAAAGGGGGCAACATCAGGGTTGAAGAACAATTTTTGTTCCACATTGTGCATATATGTATTAGCGAACGAGGGTGCGACAGGAGACCCCATCGCACACCCCGTGCGCTGTTGGTAATATTCATTATTAAAGAGAAAGAAATTTCTGGTCAAAGTCAATTCCAATAATCGACAAAACAGCTGGACTGGGGGTCCATCATAGAGAGGGTCTGCTTCCAGAAGTTGTGCCGTCGCCTGTATCCCCTCCTGGTGGGGAATGCTTGTGTATAAACTACAAATGTCTAATGTACACAGCCACATCTCCGGGAGGGCTTCTCCAAATAGAGAAAGTTTATTCAACAAATCTGTTGTGTCTTGAAGGTAAGTATTAAGTCTCTGTACACATGGTTGTAAGAAACAGTCCAAAAACTGTGAGATGGGGCTATAGAGCGACTCGCGGGCCGCTATGATTGGGCGACCCGGAGGCTTCTGTAAGTCCTTGTGGACTTTTGGAAGACAATACAGGATTGGTGTCCTGGGAAAGTCAGTTGTTAGGAACTCTTTGGTTGTCAAGGGAATGATTTTATCAGCTACAGCCTTTTTTAGAATATTGTCTAATTCACCCTTGTAAACAGGTTTAGGGTCTATCAGCAGACGGTCATAGGTCAATGGGTTGTGTATCTGAGAATACACCTCTTCCTTGTAAGCATCCAGATCCCAGATCACAATCCCCCCACCTTTGTCGGCGGGGAGGATCATGATGTCTTCGTATGATTTTAGCGCCTTCAAGGCCTCCCATTCAGGCCTCGAAAGGTTGGAAAAACTCCTAGTCTGGGCAGCCGCAGAATTTACTTGTACATCCAGAACCTTGACAAAACTCTGAATCGACACATTATTGGAGGGGGGGTCAAAGTTGGATTTCTTTTTGAAGGTGTCGTATGGGGAGGGAGCCGTACAGGCAACTTGTCTATCATCCTTCCCAAAGAAGTCCCTCAGTTTGAGGTTCCTGTGCAACCTATTCAGGTCCACCTTCCACTTGAAGTCATCAAATTTTTGAGATGGAACAAACGACAACCCCTTGTTTAAAACATTGACCTCCATTTCAGAGAGTGTCCTTTTTGACAAATTAAATATCAAGGTTTTCTCTGGCGACTCTTTGGTTTGGTTGCGTCGCCCTTGGCCGCCCCGGCGCTGAGGCCGCTGTCTTTTCCTATTCCTGCTCGAGTGCGCACCCCTGTCGGAGGACGCTGCGCGTTTTTTGAAGACTGGGACTTGCTGTTAGTCTCGGTGTTAGATGTCACAGACTCGCTGCTGGACCCCGTCTCTCTATTCCATTGGTTAGGCTGTCTCCTCTGCCTCGCATTCCTCCTGTATGTCCTAGTGGAACCACTCGTCCACACATATACTTTTTGTTCAATATAGTCCCGATTTACTTTCTCAAACTTGGCCTTCTTAAACGCAACCAATTCTTTCTTGAAGCTGGCTACCTGAGTGCTTAGTTTCAATAGCCAGTCCTCCGTCTTATCCTCAATCAATATCTGCTTGTGTGTGGTCTCATATTCATCAATTCTCGTTTGCATTAATTTCATTTCACGTGCAGACTCCTCAATGACCAAAGTCATGAGGTCAAACGAGCAGTTATTCAACACAGCCACCCACTTTCTGCAAAATTCGCTATTGTAGCGACCAATGGTGGGCATGTTTTTAATTCTAAACCCACGAGGGATTTTGTGTTCACGATAGTACTCAGAGAGAGTCACTCCATGTAACAAGAACTCCACCTCCTTCTTCTTTAAATTGAATACATTATCAAATATCTCCTCAGTAGTAAGAGGGTCAGTGGCTTCATGTAATCTTTCTTTAAATAATACTGCGGTAGACTCATCTTCTGAGAACCTCAGCCGTTCACCAGGGGGAAAGGCTGTGAAGTTCAGCCCATCTGGGTCTGACATCGCACTCCTGGAATCTGTCATGGCTGCCGGCGTCTAGATGCTGATATTCGTTCACGGAGACCCGTGTCACATCCACCCAGGTGTACAGTAAAATTTCAGCCGTTATACTGGATGTCCCTTAGTAGGGTAAATAACGGCGGTGCAGTTCTTTAGGTTCTGTTGGCACGGACAACGCCAATATGATGGTAGCAGGTGCACAGTGGGGATGCAGCAACAACTTGCCAACAGCCAAACATGTAGAGACCAGGGGACCGGCACTCTGCAGCAATTTCACAAACTTCAGCCGGGGTGCAGACACGCAGGTAAATAGAACACGGGGGGTATAGTCGCGGCACTCACGCGGGCTTCCAAATAACCACACAACACAGAGGATGCGGATAACGTTTCGGATATTACTCCTTTGTCAAATTCAAGAACCAAATGCATACAATACATATCTTACCTATATACCGTGCTGTGTCCGGCTCCTCCTCCCGGCGTCTCACTCACCTGGTGCGCTCTGTACTCCCGTCGCTTCTGGGTCTACCACGCTGTACACTGAGTGACCTCACATCACCGCGCCAACGTGCGTCCCCGATAGCGTCCGGTTGCCAGGCAACCAGGACGTGTGATGACGCTGGAGAGTCGCCTGGACAGATACAAAAACAAAACAGAACAATAAATATAAAAGTGACATCAAAATCTACATGAAGAACATTTACATCAAGACAGCAGCCATTATAGAAACATATTGAAAGAGATGTATTCATTTAACCCTCTAGGTCTCACTGTCCCAAGTTTATGGATCCAGAATGTCTCCAACTGCAGCAGTCTCTTAGCACGGTCCCCGCCCCTCTTATCTGCTGGGACATGATCAATAATAGTGTATTTTAAATTAGCCAGGCTATGCTTAGCCTCAGCAAAGTGCCTGGCTACAGGCTGATCATTGTCTTTTTTGTTGAGGGCAGATTTGATGGCATGCCTATGTATGGCTATGCGCTCTCTAAATGTCCGTATGGTCTTGCCAACGTAGCATAAACCACACGGACAGTGGATCATGTACACAACATGGGTGGTCGTACATGTAACAGCATGTTTAATCAAAATTTTGTGTCCCAAATGAGGGTGGCAGAAAAATTTAGTATTGGACATCCCATTGCAGGTTGTGCAGCCCACACACCTATAACAGCCCCCAGGTATTACACGCGTATTGGGGGGTAATCTTTTGGAAATGTCAGTGTTGACCACCCAATCTCTCACATTGCGTCCTCGTTAATAACAAGGCATCAACGTGACATTCCGAAGTTTTTTCAGATCCTTATATATATTGGGACCAGTGTGTACAAACTGTGCAATGCATGAATAGTCCATTATCAGGGTATCTGTGTACCAGAAGGCAGTTCTCGGTTTATTTACATGTGGTAGCTGAAGCAATGCGAATGATCAAAGAAATCTCTGAACCATTACCGAAAGCACATACACATTAAATGGGATGTTAAATAAAGTATTTTTATGGGAACACTATGTTTAGAAGCTAAGGTACGGTACATCTCAGCTGCATACTTGTAATTTGATAAAGACCTACTAAACAGGTTGTATTTTCTCTTTGTATGAACTGGTGTTTGGGAAAGATAAATCAAAAAGATGTGGAATAGAAAACATTAGAAAGTTATGAACTTCTCCCTTTGATCTTACTGAATAATAGTTACAAAGTGTTTTACTTGATACGCAGTTTCAACAAAGACACACAGTGCAGCCAGATGTGCGGCTGGGAAAAAACACTGGACTGCCCCATGAGCTTCTATAGAGTATTTATCTCTCTGTCACACACATTTACTACTACCACATAAGAATGTGAAGCTATTTTTACATAGCTTGAGTTTTCTTTATTTTATGTTTCTTGGTAATATGAACCGTGAAAATGAAGTTGTTGTGTGAAATTCTGTATGTATAAATGCAAGATATTCTCAGCAAACCAATACTTGTTATTACAAATAACTAATATACATTTCTTATAATTAAATGTTGACGCTTTCTATTGAAGCAAAAGTAGGTGTACAAACTTCCTATTTTTCAACATTTATTAAAAAGGCTCCATCTACTGTAATTTAAGGGGTGATTCTATAAGGACCGGACGGGGCCCTGTTCCGATGGTTGGGGGTCTGCTCATGCATGTATTTGCAACGATTGGCTTTGGCAAGTTTTACCAGCCCATTCGTTGCGGGGAGGGAGGGCCAGGGGTGGAAACGATGCTGGACCATGGGTGTCCCCATAGGTGTGCAGACGGACTGATGCCTGTAGGGTGTGGATGCTGACATCACATGCATACACATGTCTGATTTGACCTGTTTTTATCAGATTGCAAGCTCTCTCTCTCTCATTTAGTGGCCACCCATTCGGGACTTCAAGTGAAATCAGGTCCGACTTAAAGTCCTCTTCTCATTGACTGGAAAAAGGGTTCATTTGTCATTTGCAATTCCTATATTTGGAGGGAACCAAAGGACCTTTTGAATGATATTTCTGCTTAACTAACATTAAAGGAATTGCAACTGAAACAGAATACCAAAGTGTCCAGATTTTGTGACCTTAACTGATAACACTGACTGATCTAAATCATACCGAAGAAAAACAGGCAGCCATGTAAAGGCCCATACACACTACATGATGTGCTCAGTGAAAGATATTGTTGAACAATTTCCCTTGAACATTCCAGTGTCCTGGACAAATGATATTGTGTATACACACTTAATGATATGACAAGTTATATGAAGCTTTTTATGAATGATATAGCCAAAACTGAGAAATGTACAGACGTCAAAAACCCTCATTAATGACTCACATGAGCGCACATCGTTCATCGTTCGTTGCATACACGTTGGCCAATATTTTGAACAGTATCATTTAGAAGGGCCTAAATAAGGGATATTGTTCAAAATATCGCCACTGCGTATGCACCTTAAGAACTGATCCTATATTTGAAGCAAGTTATTTATCAGCACCTCACTTATTATCTCAAGGAGATCTTAATGTTCTTATTTTGGATTTAAACTTGTCTAAACATCAATCTGGACTGTAAAGGTGCCTATACACGCACTGACTTCCCAGTACTTTTTGTGCTAAATCGCATCGCAGTGCATGCGTTGTGCGTGCGATGCAATTTGATCAAAAGACAGTACAAAAAAGTATGTGCAGCACATACTTTTTGTACTGTACGATGAGATGCCGCGGGAGCGCGCATCTCATAGCACACATCGCACCCGGAAAATTGGTGCATGTATGGGCACCTTAAAGGTGCACACACATGGTGCAATTTGAGCTTCCCATTTTGTACTATATAATTAAACCGGAAGATATATTAGCACATATTGCACAGTGTTTATACAACTTGCAATGCTGATGCGTAACCCCCACAGTGGGATCAGCATAGCATAGCAAGAAAAAATAGACTGTACAGGCAAGCCAATTTTGACTATATTGTATAAAGGATTCTAGTATATTCAAAATCCTCCATATTCAAAATTTTAAGTAAATATAGTCAATATGGTACAGCTCTGGGCTCCAGGAAGTTCAACGGAAATTGCATAGTCAAAATTGTACATACTGCAGGCAAAATCTCATCGTGTGGGTGCACCTTAAGATTCGTGGCTCAATTATACAGGTAATGGGATCGTGATTTGGCAGCCAAAGCAGCCCATAGAAGTCATCTACGGTGTACAGGCACCAGGACCACATTGGGGAGTGTTTGAGCATCCGCGTGGTGTCCCGGCATCGCAGGCAATGGCAGCTTCCCTCTTCCAATCAGGTAGAATCCACCACTGGACTCATCAAAAGTTAGTTTGAAGGCTACATAACATCAGTAAATTATATACAATACCTGTAGCGCATGCCACTGATATAAAATATGAGTTTGTTGTTAGAAAAAAATCCAGTACGAAAATATAAGTGAAATATCTGTAATGGTTTCAAGGTCATTGCTCTATTGCTTGGGTAAACTTGGTGTAAATTCTGCTGTTTCTGTGTGAGCGAAACAATATGGATAGGCAGTATTACCACATTAACAACAATGGCCAAAAATGTGAATCTCTTATTCCTGGGCAGAAAATACCCCATTAGTGGATCCTGAAAAGTGTATTTACCTCCACTGCATATCAAACCGAGACTGACAAAACAATTGGTAAAAGCAATTGAATAAAACTCTGCTGCATTTATGCATTTGAAATCAAAATTTCGAAAATCAAGTGAGGTAAAACAGATTGTTATAGGGTCACAAATATGGTAACTGCAAATAACAGCCTGGTTCTCATTTAAAAATATATTGTTTTCTTGGAAATTATAAAGCAGAAAACTATTGTAATATACTAAGTGATCCAGTGAATTCATACAAAGCTATGGGATGCGATGGGTGAAATTTAATAGGTGAGAGATTTGGTAAGAACTCTCCAGTTTTTTTAAAGCTGCAATCATTTACCCCCCCCCACCCACCCCCGGCCGCCACTGACTTATAGCATTGTTAAATGTGCCGAGGTCACTGGACCAGTTGCCGATCAGAGGAGGAGGTACCCACTGGTGCTGTGAATCTGAGTGGAGCTGTAAATATGCATAGCTATGCCCAGTGTTTAAAGTAGTGGTATACAGTAAGATACCATTGTACTATTGATCGTTGGCAACATCCCCAATGTTCGCGCTAGTAAATTTATCCCTGTCTACTGTATGTTGTCTTTAATTATTTACTGTACGTGTGGTTTTCTATTTGCTAAAATTGACAATTCCTTGTACAAAGTACTATGTTTCTGATGCCTGTAAAGTGACTATAGAAGAAAAGAGTCATATACTACTGTATTCTTCTTTGTCTCCTTCATCTTCTTCATCTTATTATTATTATTATTATTATTATCATTTTTATTATCATTATATTTCCTTATACTGTTTACAAAGGACTGAGCCATTCTGCACAGAAAGATGACTTATCACACATACAAAGTGAAAACATAATGTTGTGGGATTAACCAATATTAAATACAATAGAACATTTCTTTTAAAGAGGAAAGGTCATTTCTCAGGAATATTGATTATTAGGTGCCATCCATTGTTTTTAATGAGTTGAAAAGCTGCATTATCATGAATTTATGTAGTATGTAGGACTGTCTTAACTGTATGAAGGCGACAGGTGATTCCAACCTTAAGAAATATTTTAACCATCTTCCTACTTGCAGAACGCAAAGTTCTCATTTCTGGAACCTCTGCCATTTGACTTATTCCTTTTGTGTCTCTGAATCGAGAAATTTCTACTGCTTAATGGTTTTTAAACAATATATTTTCATTCAATAACTGTTTTTCCTTTCTCAAAAACATCAATACTCACTATAATCAGTAAAATGTATGTGAATCTTTGCAGTGGATTTCTGTAAAGCTCTGACAACTGATTGTTCCATATTAATTCATGTGTTCTTGCTCAATATTTTGATATGCAGTACTGAAGAAACTATGTACTGTAACGTTAATAAAAATCCACTGATTAAATCCAGTGCATGTCAAAAGCATATTTACCGATGGCAGAAAAGAAGCTACAGGTTATTCTATTCTGCTCTTTATTTGTGTTTGTTACCATGTTTTGTTTAGATTTTTGTATGATTTCGGTTATTCTGTTTGTGTTTTAATAATGTAAACATAAGACAGAAACAATGTTTGGCCCATACAACCTTTGATTAATGTATGTGTCCGACCACACCTGCTATTATATGAATCTCTGACCCTCTCTATAAAAAGCTCTAAACGCCTTAACATTTTGCATGCTACCTTCAAGAATTTAAAACTCAACTTACCTAATAAATAAACAAGGGGACAACAGATGTTGGCAGTATAGTTTGATCTTTATTTATTTGACATAGTAATTACAATTGGCCAATTTATTTAGTGTAAGTATGGTGGCGGACAAAAGAACGGATAACACAGCAATCAAACATACATACAAAATCAAATGTTACTCCCCTGCAAAGCACACATGAATGGGCTGTGTTATTTCCCAGCAGGGCAATTGCCCTATAATCACATTCTGTATAAATAGAGCGCACCCAGCAAACAACAATAACCAATCTACTAAATTGCTGTTCTTTGAGCCAAGGAAAGTTTAAACTAAAACTGCAGCACAGCCACCATACCTAGAAAACTAAATCTAGAACATAAAACTAAATAAAATTGATAGGCTACACTTAAACAAAGCTATAATAAAAAAAACTTAATATCTATGCCATGAGATGAACACCATATGGACAGCATCTGTAAATCTAATCCAAAGATGCTCAACAATCACTCTATGAAGTAACCAAGAACAAAATGAGCGAAAACTAAAAAGCATGGTAACCAGACAAAACACCTCCTGGGATCTTTTCAATCAAATATATTATACAGTATTTGTAACAGTGGATAACTTTGATGCCTTTATTAGGAAAAAACAAATTCCTCACAGTCCCCTTCAAAATAGTAGGGTAAACCCCTGGAGGGCCACAATATCTGTGCCCAACTGCATATAATGCTGAATAGCCATTGACATCCAACAACCCAAATCTTGGTTGGAAAAAGAAACCCATCTGATAGGATGACCCAATCCAGAGTAAATGGCCTCAAAAACTGGAGACCTAACAGTTTAATGCACCATGTCTGCATATCCTGACAGCTTGCCAATTAAATCTATTGACCTAGCCCAATTTGGCCAGTCTTATAGCCTATAATCTTATATAGGACCAACTTGAAATTAAGGTAATAGAAATCTGCCAACATGGTAGACCAAGAACCAGCAGTACTCAGAGGCATCTTTTAATAAGCATGGCTGGGCAGATCTGCATATCCTGACAGCTTGTCAATTAAATATATTGACCTAGCCTAATTTGGCCAGTCTTATAGCCTATAATCTTATATAGGACCACATCAATATCTAATAAATCATCACAAAAAACAGAGAATGAATTCTGTCATTTCAGCTGGCATCACCAATTTGCCAACATATGAAGTGCCATTATAAGTCAATTTACATAGAAAACTTTTATAAACTGTCAAAAGTCATCAGGTGTGGTAAAAAATACACCTACATTGGGCATCGCCTATTATAAACCATAAGAAGCTTGCAGAACTGCAAAGCTCTTAGTTGGATTATGACAGGGGTGGCCAAACCTGTCCTCAAGATCTACCAACGGTGCATGTTTTCCAGGCAACCTGTGGATCTATAGTAGGAATGAATGCGGCATGTTTTAAAATGTGACAGTTAGTAATGACTACAGCTGTGCACCAACTAGGTAACCTGGAAAACGTGGACCGTTGGTAGATCTCGAGGACCGGTTTGGCCACCCCTGGATTATGATATCCAAACAATGTACAAAACTAAGCAACACCAGCCAATCACATTTATTCACTGAAAGAGAGTGACCCATAAT
This sequence comes from Crinia signifera, assembly GCF_055691185.1. NCBI lineage: Eukaryota > Metazoa > Chordata > Amphibia > Anura > Myobatrachidae > Crinia > Crinia signifera. Next base: position 252,002,774 of record NC_139221.1, on the reverse strand, counting down.
ATAGTAAGACTAGATAAATGAAATCAATAGCTGATGCTTGCTCATAGGGTCCCAGAGGCAACAGAACACCTAATCCCTCCAACCCAGCTAGATTACCTGTCAAATAAATGGATGAGTGGTAAACTTTTTGAATTTAACCTAGATGAACCTAGATAAACCAATACAGCTCATTTACTTTGGCAAAAAAAAAACCACCCAATTTTTTTTTACAAATCTTATACAGTACTTTAAAAAAAGACCACCCTTGAAGGCGCCGCTGTATCAGATCACAATCAGATTCACAGTTTCAATATGTATTCAATTAAAACATATATATAAAAAAAACATATTAAGAGTGCACTCCAACAAACAATATACATACACAGACACATTGACAATTTATGTCTCGAACTAACCGAAGGCTGACGTACATAAAACTATGCTAGCATCAAGCTTGAGCTCTCATTTATGACGTCTGGGTCTAAAATGCCTTATGGATGCATGCAGTAGGTAGCCTAATAAGCTAGCTGTAAAATTTTATTCCTTAATTTTTTTGTGATACCTAGGGGGCTTCACCAGCTACCAGGATCCTTTGCAGCTGCTTACCCAATAGTTACACATATGTCTGAATTTTAAACTCTAAGGTCACCATGCACTGTTGTTGTTAAATATACGGTACCTCTGTTCATTATTGTGTGTATGCTTTCGATTTTTTGGGTACTTATTTCCGAGAACGGCGCCCGTCGCAGGCATTGCATGCCATTAAAATGGCATGCGATGCGACCGATGCGATGCCCGCGATTTTACATAGAAATGCATGGTAAAATGTAAATTGCGTCGGTCGCATCGCATGCGGCCAAAAAATAGCATGCAATGCGACCGATGCGATTACCGATTTTACATAGGGAACAATGTTAAATGGCCCAATTGACCCGATTTCACATAGGGAACAATCTTAAATGGCCCACAGACCCCAAATAGCCACCCTGAAGTGTGAAATGGCCCCCCCTAATTGTTAACGCCACCCCACGATCAATGACAACCCGAAGCGTGGCGAGTGCAGCGAGCCCGCGAGGGGCGGCGGTACGCGTCCTCTGGCCTTTTCATACCCCCACTATCCACGTCGGCGTGGAGTTGAGAATAGAAAGTGTGGTGAGCGCAGCGAGCCACCGAGCCCGAAACGTGGCGAGCGAACGCGGATACCTGTGAAGCCCGCGAGGGGACGCGTATAGCTGTGAAGGTATCCGCTGCGCTCGCCACACTTTCTATTCTCAACTCCACGCCGACGTGGATAGTGAGGGTATGAAAAGGTCGGAGGACGCGTACCGCCGCCCCCCGCCGGCTCGCTGCGCTCGCCAAGCTTCAGGTTGACGTTGATGGTGAGGTGGCGTTAACAATTGGGGGGGCCATTTCACACTTCAGGGTGGGTATTTGGGGTCTGTGGGCCATTTAACATTGTTCCCTATGTGAAATCGGGTCAATTGGGCCATTTGACATTGTTACCTATTTAAAATCGCGGTAATCGCGTCGGTCGCATCGCATGCGATTTGTTGGCCGCATGCGATGCGACCGACGCAATTTTTTTGCTTGCGTTGCCTAAGATCAATATCGTGGGCGCCGTTCTAGGAAACAAGTACCATTTTTTGTATTACACTTGAATTATTTTACATTTTCATGTATTCCTTTTCACGTATAGTACGTAGATCTTCTGTTACTGTAATGCATGGATGGGGAACCTTCTGGCCTCCAGCTGTTGTTGAATTACACACTATTTGGCCATGCTAAAACTGTTGCAGGGCATGCTGGGATATGTGTGGTACCCCAGAACTGGGTATACCCCTCTTGCCCTTTTCTCCTTTGGCCATTTGTTTCCCCATTGACAAGATAGTGGGCTCAAGTGTACTCAGGGGGTTGCCAGGCAACCACCCCGCAGAGTTAAACTTATAATTTGATTGACTGCGGACCCTTTTTTTGGTGGCTCAGTGGGCGCCAAACTAAGGGGGCATCCCAGCCGGGTTGCTGGGCAGAAAATTTTGTAGCAAGTGCCCCTGGGGAGAGCGCATTGGGCGCGAAGCAGAGGTGTGCCGGAAAGTAAGGAGAGAGCAGTGCGCACAGCGCCGCGTGAAAAAAAAAGCCGCCTGTAAGGAGAGAAGCAGCGTGGCGAGCGGCAGACAAGAGCTGCCGAGGGAGAGTGCCCTGCGGTGTGAGACAGCTGGCGCACACCGGCTCCAGCATGCGGCTCCGGGGTAAGGAGTAAGCAGAGTGCTGCGCAGGGCTGGCAGAGAGAAGGACCGCTGAGCAGTGTGGAGCCTATCAGTGTAAGGAGTAAGCAGTGGTTGCCCGGGGCGTGCTTAGGAGGGACACGCTGCAGCCTAAACCTGGCGTACACTACTTGCAGAGAGACCCTGGCCTGTGGCAGCGCGGAAGAGTGATGCAGCCTGGCGGCAGATGGAGCCGTGCTGTGACTGGCGGACGGACCCGGCAGTGGGGAGGAGAAACGCTGGGGAGCTCCCGGCAGGTAGCACCCCAAACAAGCCCGGCGGTGACTGACAGGGGAGCCGCGGAAAGAACCCGTGTTCACAGCAGAGCATAAAACACCCGCAGCAAGGGGAAGAGCGCCTGCAACAGGCCACACTGGCCATTGAGTGAGAACCAGCTACACCAGTGGTCCCTCTGTGTGTGCCTGTCATCCGGCGAAGGAGTGTGGAGATAACCAGACCACATCAAGTGCCCAGCAGTGTGTCAAGTGCCCAGCAGAGGTTGTCAAGTGCCCAGCAGAGGTTGTCAAGTGCCTAGCAGAAGCTTCCAGCAGTGTGCTCTCAACTCAGCAGTGACCGGCAGGAGCTGGCAATGACACCAGAACCCCAGGTATCACACGATTGCCCGTCCCAGTTGCCCACTCACCCCAGAGCCAGCAGTATCATTAGCCCCAGCTTGCCCGGTAGCCCGCCACCTTTTTCCTCAGACCAGGAACTGTGCCACCCAACGCGGCCACATTCAGCCCCATTATGAGCCTTTGCTGATAGGCCCCACAGCAGGAATACCTAGCTTATCCACATAGAGCCTCTTAAACATAGGCCATCTACCAGGCCTTTCCACTATAAAGCCCCCAGGAAACTGTTATAATACCTCTCCCCTAAGTGCCAATCTGAGACTGTACAGGCCTGAGCCTGATTCACCATTGCTTGTGTTTTACACCACAATTGTCGGTATCCCCGGTGCACCTAGGCAAAAAGGTACCTAACTGTAGGGGTAAACTGCGCAGTTTAGGGGTTTAGTGCATCTTATTAGAGCTTGGATATATTATTACATTGCACATTGTTACATATGTCCATATGTAACAATATACATATGTCCATATGTACATTGTTACATTTTACGAATTGCTTTATTTGTGTGCTCATATTGTCATTTTGGAACTGTTTTTATTGGCAGCATATTGTGCGGACTGCGGCCCAGTGTCGACTGTGGGCCCCATTGCGCACAGTATCCTTCAAGTCATATTGTCACAGTGTATTGTTTATTGCACACCACTGCTTAGTAACTTTAATTGATTGCATTCTACATTGATTGTCTAAACGGTAACGTTGGTTATCGTGTACCGTGGGAGTTGTGACCCACATGATAGGGTCTCAAAGCGCACGGTATACCTGTGCTTCATCAAACTCATTCTTGCCAATTATTATTGCAACTGTTATTGCACGATCATTTATAACAGTGACCCGTAATCCAGAGCTGCCAAATAAATAATTTGTTCACTGTCCTCACGTGTGATGAACCTGTTATTGTGTGTGTGGGGGGGGGGGGTGTTGCTCTTCGGGGTACCTTGTGCCTTTGCCCATACAGTTCAGGCGAGTGAACACAAAGAACACAGACGGACCGTGAGAGCAAGAGCAAAGAGTGCAAGGTACTGGTTACACCACAACATCACATTTGTAGGTCAACAACAGCTGGAGGGCCAAAGGTTCTCCATCCCTGCTGTAATAGTACATTTTTCTCATTGATTCACACATCAATGAAGGTATTCCATGGGTTAGCAGACCTTCCTTTATGCCTACACGATTACTAACAACACACTATTTCTGTCATTAAGCCAAATCTTTATCCAGTTCACTATCTTTGAATTAGCTCCAAGAATTTTCGGTTTCAAGTGCCTCACTAAACTCAAAGTCCACTGATCAGCCCACATTTTAGCTTCTTCAAAAAATTCCACTAAGGCTCTTTCACCCAATCTCCCACAGCAATATCATTCTGCCTTGGATATTGTAAATTGTAATGTGATTTCAGAATTACTACACATTTTTGAGATTCCAGAAATATCCATGCTATTAATGTGAGAACATTTTTTTCTGTATTGAGACTAGATTATTTATTGTGCAATCATCTGGAATCATATTTGGCAGAGTTAGCCATAGGCCTATTTTGGAACTGTACCCAGTAAGCTGCTGGCTTTATGGTCACCTGGAGTCTAATTGATTTCTTAATTTTTTAAAGTTTGATTATTTTCTTAAACTGTCAGTGTGTTGGGAGGTGAGTCTGGGACTGCCTCTGGGCAAATGTCAGAAGGTTTGATGGCCTTATTGACAAGTCTAGGCACATCAAGAAAATGGGTCTGGCTGTTCAGAACCACCTGCATAAAGAGAGATAGGGGTTTGCCAAAAGGCCATGCCCCCGTGATCCACGTTATGCCCCATAAGATGTAACCACACCCCCTTTGAATGCTAGAGCACATAGTAATATGCCAGGGCTATATTAAATCCCCAATCCTTCCCTGAAAGTGGGTAATAGTAAGTAGTGTTTCGCATACAGACAGCTCTTGCTGTTTGTTACTGAGAATCCAGCAGAGTCATTGGTCTTGCACAATTGGTATCATGACATACAGCAGTGGTTTCCAAACTTTTTGGAATCATGGCACCTTGAATTGTTTCCACAGCACCCCAAAGCCAAAAGTTTGTCATGGAGAAATTCATAAAATGTGTTATATTTGGTAAATTGGACTTATGTGTCATCCATAAGTTAGTTTATGTTGTGGGGGACAGGATTCACTTCTGTTTGTTCACACATTTTATGGTGGGAAGATAAAAGCACAGGTTTTGCCTGTCATATTGAACATAAATAAATTAAATGGGTCCTGGACCACCAGCCCAGGGAACCCATGAAAGGGTCACGAGGCACCTAGTTTGAGTGGATGTGTAGGTGCTTCAGTGAAAAACTTGTCATTGGGGATGAGTTGAATGAGAGTTATCTGCACGTCTGAGATCTGAACATGTAGTTGTGTGCAAAGTACATTCCTAATTTTCTCCATTGATATTTATATGATAACAGTAGCACTTTTTTTTTAAATGTGGCCAAATAGTACAGTACAACGTTCAGCTATTTTACAGGCATGTACACAAACGCCCAGATCAATAAGTCAACTTACTCTGTTTTCTTTCTGCATGACTTAGGGAGTGTGCATAGTAGTAGACATTGATATTGTTAAACACATAGAAATTTGAATGTGTGCCAGTGCTAGAAATTCTTTTCTACAAACACTCCCTGTACTTAACACTGAGGGTTCAGCATTCTTTCTTAACCCTATCACTGATGTATGTCAGCCTTAAGTTATATTCTCAGTACAGAATAAATATTTTGAAAATCACAGTTGGAGGTCCTACAATGAATATTATAACAAGTAACCATTACCCTGTAACACAAATGGTAATACAAACAATATGTAAGATGTCAGCTTAGACACATTTAGAATACAGTTAACTGTGATATAAATCCCTATGGTGTCTTTAAAGTGGTCGGTGGGCAAATCACCACACGACTCTAAAGAGCTGTAGAAGTGTGACTTTACTAGCTGCATACAAGCTGCACCATGGCTACAGGGGCACTTCCTGAATTACAAGTGGATGGCCATGATGCAGCTTCCTGCCCTCCAGATGAAAGGAACACAACATACATCCACAGTGCCACCTACCAATGAAGGGAAGGGTACTTTTTGTGGTTGGAGCAGTATTCACACAGCTAAATTGTTTTCCTTATGAAACGAAAATCAGATTCCTTATTGACTAGCACAAATAGAGTGTCACATCAGTTCCATCCACAAATATACAATTGGATGTTTGTGTTTTTTTGTAAATTACACAGTAGATGCAGCTTTATTCATATACAGTAAAGCCACTTTGTTCCATCTGCAGATGTCAATAGACAGCTCAGTCAGTGGCGTAACTATGAATTGGGCGCCCCCCTGCCGTTAATGTGGGGCGCCCCCCGCCGCACCCCCCGCCCACAGCCTTACCTGTCTTGCTGGTCCCGTCCCGGCTCCCTTGCTGGCTTCATTCTTCTGCTATGGAGACGGACCAACACAAAATGTCCGCCCCCATACAGCAGACAGTTTCAGAGAACAGTCTGCTATATGGGGCGGACATTTTATTGTGGTCCGGCTCACTAGCAGAAGAATGACCACCACTGAAGTCAGGTAAGGCAGCAGGCGGCGGATGGGCGGGTGGCAGATGGGCGGAGGGGAGGGGGCTAACTATAGCACCACATCCCCCCGACGCCCACACATGCACAGCGCCCTCCCCCGCGACCGCGGGGCTGCGGTGCTATAGTTACGCCTCTGAGCTCAGTACTCTAATGTGTAATGGCAGCACTGTGGCATAACGATAGCATTACTACCTCACGTTGCTGAGGTCAGGAATTCAGGTCCAACCTAGGCCCCATATATACTACATGTTATAGCAGTGTATGGGGCGGGTTCCTTTGTGTGCTCTGGGTTTCAATTATACCCCAATAACATACCTCTCAACTGTCAGTCCCTTTTATTGGGACTGTCCCGCATTCCACCTGGGGGGCGACAGTGTCCCACGGTGGGGGGGGGGGGGTCATTTGGACGTCCCCCTGCCTGTCACAGCTCACAGAGCAGTGGTCATACCCATATGAACATATAAACAGGGCCATAACTTCACAAGTGCATACATCCTTGTAAAGCCACACCCCTTCCCTGAGGCCACACCCCCTTTTGGGAGTGCAAGGCTGCGCACCGGAGTCTCAAGCCCCACAACCAAATTAGAGGAGGTAAGTGATATGTTCATTGGATTCTGCCTCAAAATTTGCTCTTGTGCGCTGTACAGGGCCATAAGTAGTGATGTGTAGCGGTGCTGCCACATAGACTTCACCGGTGACAAACACTGTGTAAATTGGTTGCACTATATAAATAAATACTAGAACAGTAATAAGACAATTTATAAATAAATGCATTTTATTCTAGAAGTACCTTATTCTACAAAGGGACACATTTAAGACATGCATCACTTTTAAAAACCACCACGTCTACAATAGTTTCTGATGATGTATTTAAAGGGTCAATTAAATCCAATGCAAAACCACGCGTGTTTTAAATTGAATATAGTAATTCCTTCAGCCAACAAAGAGGCAGCGGCTATGAAAACTGATGCACACAGTAGTAAATTAGCCCTGTGTTATTTTTTCAGTGGCAGAGCAGTAACATAGTTCCAGCATGATGAGTCAATGGGAAATTAGCTGTACAATATAAGTATTAATAATGCGATTTTACTGAGTGTGCAAAATGCATAATTCATTCGACATTATTATTCTTAATTGAATCATCATGGCTGTCATTTAGGAATCATCATATTCTCATTTAGGAATGTATTTGGAAAACGTATGCTGGGGAGGGCAATCTGTAAATAGACAGTTAATGATGCTTTAATAAAGTCTGCTCTATGTCACTGTTCAACAACTAGGAGCAGGAATCTGTTAAATGGTTTATGTACAGTATAAATCCTCTGGGAGCTTTGGCTTAATGAACGGAATCAAGTTTCTGTGTTTCTTTCCTGACAATATGTATACATATAAAGTCTGCTGGCCTTTAGCAGAAGGTTCTGTTAATTTGATGACCATTGAATTTAACTTCATACTTTGTATTTAATACAGTGCTGGAGGAACTTTAGTTTAGGAAGTTTGTGGTTTGTTTTGGCAGAAGTTGGTATCAGGTCAAATGTTTGTCAGTAACCATTTTGGCGTTCGTCCTAACATGTTGATATTAAAATGTTGACATCTTTAAATTAACAGCATGTTGATAATGTGGACATCTGTATTATCGCCATTTGAAATGTTAGCATTTAAGGATTGTGACGGTTAGGCTTAAGGTGCCCATACACGTTACAATTATTGTAAACAATATTGTATACAATATCACATCTCATTGCATATCGGTTTTGCGATAAGATCAGATGAGATGAGATCTAGTACAAAATGTATGTGCTGCACATACTTTTTGTACTAGATCTCATCTCATCTGATCTCATCGCAAAACCGAGATCGGATGAGATGCGATATTGTATACAATATTGTATACAATAATTGTAACGTGTATGGGCACCTTTAGGCACCACTGGGGCACTTGGCACTTGGCTTTCAGAGCAGACTAAGTAGTAGTTTATATGACATCAGTAAGGGAATTGACAAGCAACCGTAAGTAGGGTCCCCTCCAATTGTCCACCTACAGTAGCACATTACTACTGAGTAACGCAAATAGGAAATACTGTATAAATAGGCTAAACACAGTGTTTTGCCATCCAGGAACTTATGGAGGAGCTTTTATCTCTCCCCATTATATTATAGAGATATCACTTATAGCTTTAGCCATTACAGTACAATGCAATAAAAGCTGTTCGTGCCCATGCAGTCGCACCGAAAGCTTTATAGGGAGGCAGGATTATTTTTGTGTTAAATATACAGTAACTGACCTACTGTAAATTTGTAGGAAAAAAATAAGTTCCCTTTAATAATCAAACTCAGGCATTCTGTACTTTAATGTACAACATGCAGAGCGGCGCGCTTATCCACTAGCCTACACACCTGATAAGAGCAGCCAAAGCTTCCACTCAGATTCATTCTGGCGCCTTTCGACCAAACCAGTGAAACGCATTAGTGTCTGTGCCCATAACCAGTTATAGAATAGTGTAATGATACGCACTTCAATGTAATTGTATTTATTAGTGTCTATCTACAGTACTGTAGCTTACTGATCAGTACAGTAGTAGCAAAGTAGTTCCTGCGCTACAGAGCTTTCTAATACTGTAGTCACTTCATGCACACGCTGCAGAACACATTTCATGTGTGCGCAGTGAAGATTTCAAAAAGTGACATCTGGTGGATGATCTCTGGTATTGTACTCATCCGGCAATGCCACCGCCAATTGCCAAGCTGTTAAAATGTATTGCGACACCTTGCGCCATGGGAAGCCATAGCAGGCTGGCGGTATAACTGCCATAGGTAGGCTGAATGAGCGGCGCTACTTCTGTACACACAGTATCAAGAGTGTATAGATTACTTCATATGTATTCCGCGTCCACTCGCCACGCTTCGGGCTTGTGGCTCACAATCAACTCCACGCCGGCGTGGATAGTGGGGTAATGAAAAAGTCGGAGGACACATTCGGGGTGGCCTGGATAGTGGGGGGGTGCGTCAAACCTATTTTTGGGACATACAATCATATTATTGTATACATAATGTCATGGCATCGCACAGCCTACAAAATCACATGCAATGGCATGCGATTTAAAATCGCATGCCAACGCATGCGATTTTGTGGCAGATGCAAAGCGATGCAATGCAATGGCCGGGGCCTGAGAGAGCAGTGAATAAACTACATAGGAAAGTCGCATTGCATCGCACATTGCCTGGCCCTAAAATGGCCGATGCGATGCGATTTCCCTACACAGAATAGCCCACTAAGCAAATTGCTTAGTGGGCGCCATTCTAGGAAACAAGTACCATCAACAATTAATATATTAAGTCTGCCAGAGTATCCTGCCAATTACTGCCAATCTCAATTGATATCTGAATATATGTACTTGTTGTACCTTGAAGGGCAGGCATAGAACAGTCAGTTTGTAGATAGTGACCACCAATACTGTATGTTACTCCAGCAGGAGTTTACATTCAAATTTTACAGACCAAGCCGACATAAGAACACAAGGGTGGGGTTAATATTAAAAAAAAAAATATATCCAAAAATAGTAAAGCCTCGATGATATTCATTTTTTGATTCCCTGAGAAGGCCAAACTGAGGCCACTCCCCTATTGTATAGACAATAACCAAAACCCTGCCCCTTAGCCTCAATATGGCTGGCCAGATAAGACCACCAACTGTAGTAACAATTCTACTCTTCCATACCCCTTACTGTGTATACTCCAGGGAATGCGTTGAGGATTAGTTCCACCCTGGCCTATCCTGTCTTCAGATTTACCCTTTCCTTTGAGCTCTTTGATCTTTACTTTTTAAATAAACAATTTAAGTAAAGTGCTGATAATGAGATGTACATTTTTTTCTCATAATTTCTTACTGACTCACATTTCTCAACCTACTGTGCATAAAATCCACATACTCTTAGTTTTTCCTCTGGAATAAATAGTCACATAATGTACTCTTGACATCCATAATATCATGACTGTGAACACTCATAATTCATTAGGTGAACAATATGCTGAAAGATGATGTGTAGAAAACATTGTAGAGTTCCATAAAATTGTCTAACACAATAGGAAACTCACCTTTTAAACTCTTCTACAAGTACGTGAGGTCAGTGCAGCTGAGCAGCACATTGTGAATTCTTTCAATACCAGATGTCAACATAGATATTACTCTGTAACCTACTCAGGTGGTTGCTGCTTTGCAACAAAATATAAACAATAAGTTCCTAATAAGTTTTAATGAGTATATAGAAACTTTGAGAAATAATTTATTTTTGCAGATTTGAGTGGCATCCAGATACAGTAAATCTAGTGCATATATTTGAGGTTTCCAACTCCACTGCTGTGCTTCAATTTTCCCCTGTCCGACTGAGAAATTACACTTCCCATGCCTTTCACACAAGATATCCTTATATTTCACTAAACTGTGATACCCCTTTCACACCAGAAGCAAATTCCCAGGTTAAAGATTTTCAACCCGGGAATTTGCTGAAAAAACACGGGTTTTTCTTTGGTGTGAAAGGGTCAACACAGATCTTAAATCCCAGCACACTGACCTTGCTCTTGATCTGGCACTTAGGGCCAGATGTATCAAGCTTCAAATAGTGATAAAATGGAGATTGATAAGCCACCAGCCAATCAGCTCCTACCTGTCATGTTACAGGCTGGGTTTGACAAATGACAGGTAGGAGCTGATTGGCTGGCCGTTTATCGCTCTCCACTTTATCATTTTTTGAAGCTTGATACATCTGGCCCTAATGGTTAGACAAACCAATGTGGTGGCTGGTCACACTCCATCTGGAGACTGACCACACCCCTAAACATGGGTCCCTACCACTGCCTTCCCCTGGTGGGGTCTTCATGCCCAAGTCTGACACTAGGTATGACAATGATTATCAACAAGCACAGTAGCAGAAAAGCACTTTTATACAAGCTCCCTGCAAGTGGGAAATCCTGTCATCAGGACATAAACTAGTATTTTCATCTCCCAGGCAAGGCAGTAATTTGGCTCTGCTCTGTCTCACTCCCCTCTCTCCTTCATGAATTACAGTTATGGGTATCACATCCAGTGCCCAGGGCATTTGACATCCTACACCCCCTCCCCCCACCCAGTTGCAGCCCTGCTATCATGCAGCAGAGATATGATATATTCAGATAGCTGCAGTTCCACTGTAATGTAATTACATTTTAAACTGAATCTTACATTGTAAACACAGAATGTAAATATTAAGCCCCATTCTTTAATTATAGTTATTAGTAAAATGTAAATAAGCACATTCATTCATATGTTGTGTAATAATTACACATGCAAGGCTACTGTACATTCAAGTCTTTTGATGAATGGTAGATCACCTTTTCAGGGACGATTACTACTGTGTGTCTGTATATATATATAGTTAGTTATAGTGAGCATAGGTGCCGATTCTGTGGGTGCTCAAGGGCCAGAGCACCCACAGCAGACTATGAGCACCCACTGGCCCACAACCTCCTAAGTCCCACTGCCAGGCCACATCCACCTGCTAATTTGTGTCCGCTGTACCCACACCACCGAACCTGCCGCCCGGCGAGCAACAACCAACAGGCAGAGTACAGCATGCATGCTGCCCAATGTGTGCTCTCCCTGTACACACACCGCCCTCTCCGTGCAGCATGTGTGCCCACAGTGGGAGGCAAGCACACCACCATGTGCCGTGTATACAGTGTGCAGCACTAGCCACTGCACACCATGACACAGGACCGCCCAGGCCAGCACACTGCAGGGCCACACCCTCTCCCCAAATGACATTCCCCCCTCACGAGGCCACACCTCCCTGAGCACCCTCCAGCAAAAACACAAATCGGCACCCCTGAGTGCTGGGCCCCCTGTATTTGTATTTACTAGAGTGTGTGGTCACAGGCCACCACACCCCATCCTGGGAAGTGTGGGTGATGTTTGCACCCCATTCGTAGAAATGGCGAGTGTTTTGGTACTTCTGTATCTATCTATATATATCTCATTTATACCAGAATGTCAAAAACGTCAGTACAGATGGTGTATTACTGCTTCACAGCGCTGGGGTCATGGGTTTGATTCCCACCATGGCCCTAACTGTGCGGAGTTTGTATATTCTCCCCGTACTTGCGTGGGTTTCCTCCGGGTACTCCGGTTTCCTCCCACAATCCAAAACTATACTGGTAGGATAATTGTCTCCCAACAAAAATTAACCCTAGAATGTCTGTGTGTGCATGTACATGTGGTAGGGAATATAGATTGTAAGCTCCACTGGGGCAGGGACTGATGTGAATGTTCAAATATTCTTTGTAAAGCGCTGCGGAATATGTATGTGTTATATAAGAAACTGTTAATGAATAAATAAATAAATAAATACATAAATATATCACTCTTTCCAGACAGCAATAGCAATTTGGAAAATTAGGACTCCTAACATGGTATAACAATAGGAGCCTCAACAGCAGTCACTACACAATGACCCCCGGAGGCTTTGAGCCTCCAATGCAATCTCAATATGCAGAAACGGATCTACTGCCTTTTTCTTTGCAACTGCAGATGCAAATAACACAGCTCATTAGCCCTTACAGTGTGCTGTCTGACCTGTGAGCCTTGAGTTATACTACATTTCACACTGCAGAGAATTCAGCACAAGAATGCCTCCTGTAGCTACTGTACAGGACCAGGCAGTAATTGTGCTTCCACATGGCCACTGGGGTACTGGCTCAGTCTTCCACTGCTAATGATGGTTTATACAATTTATTCCCCTGCACAATGGTCTTGGACTGTTGGTTACGCTCACTGTCCTTTCTCTCTGACAAATAAAAATAAATACTTCCAAAATCTACAAACTTCAAATTTAATTATGAAAACAGGAATAGTCTCACATTGAGATAGAAAACATGAGCTTTAACTGTTCCGTGTTTGATGCATAAACTTTCATTAAGAATAACAATAAGAACAAAGGTTTTTTTTAGGTACAGTAACAGCTTGAACAAAAATGGCAAATATTGGAAAGGTCATCTATCAATAAAAACAGTAACATACAACACAAATTACTCATATATGTCATAGACATCTCCAAACCAAACAAAACCTGTTTATGCCCGTGGCATCTGTCATTGCTGGGAAATCTCAATGAAGGTAGAACACAAGAGTAAACAACTTTCGGAGTATTTTGTAATAATACGATAGTGGTGCTGGCCAGTCGATTTTGGTTTTCTTGTTTTCCGTATGCAAAGAGATCTTGTGAAACACCATACTAGTATGCGCTAGGTAATTGTCATGTACTGTACTGTTACTGACTCGAACATCTGCATTAACTCATTATAAACAGGTATCATTTTTATTTATAAATCTAATCTCATACTCTGCTTTTTATTTAATCTATTCCCCCAATATCTTATTAAAGGTAAATGTATATGTGTCCGTGTACTGTATTTGCAGCAAGACTGGATAGGAAGATACATATTATTGATCTGATATCAAGTGCAATTGTAGTACACTCTTATAGCATCCAGTTTGCCTGATGGGATTTGAACATGACAAGCAGTGCCTGTGGTTTTTGGACTAGGGCCCTTATTCTGATCGGTGCGGATTTCTCCGCATGCGGTCGTACCGCCGATGTTTTTGGACTGCGCATGTGCAGAGGTCACTCTGCGCATGTGCAAGCGGTTTCGCCGCACGTATTCTTTATACGCCGCACAGGGGGCGGAGAGGGGCGTGTAGGGCTACTTAGCCTCATTACCCTATGCATACGCCCCGCGTTTCATGGGCGTTCCCATGCAAACGCGGGGCGTATGCATGGTAATGAAGCCGTGACGCTTGTGTAGGGGGCGGGCATCTGACATCGCCGGATGTCACCTGCCCGCCCCCATACATGATTTCATACGGACAAGTGTCCGTGTGGTCTAGGGTGGCGGGAGCTGGTGGAGCGTGCGGCCCTGCATTCGATGTTCGGCGACCATCGAATGCAGGGGCTGCTCCCAAGATGGAGGAGGCGTATCCCCGTCCACTTTCATGCGGACCGCCACATATCCGCGTACGGACGGAGGTGGCGATCCGTATGGAAGGCGGGGATTCGCCTGCACGGTCCTGGCCGCATATTCTGATCGGGCCGCACCGATCAGAATAAGGGCCTAGGTCTACACCTGAAAATGTCGACATACCATGGGTTGACATTGCCAGACACACACTTAATGTTGACATGGACATGGTCGACAGTCAAATGGTTGACATACGTTTTTTCATGTTTTTTTGTGTCTATGTCAACATATGTTGATAAGTGGACTGCTTCCCATCAAGCTTCGGCACACTAATATATTCTCACTCTGTGCCCACTTGGATAGTAAAGTATGAACCAAGTCGGTGTACACGAAAAAAAAAAAAGAAGTCCCGGCACATCAGCGTTGTGCCCGGGGTGTCTCCACTTGCCCCCGTTGTCAGTGCTGCCCAGGCGCTGCCTATTTCACTGTGGAACTACAAGTACCACAGTGACCTGTCAGCGCCTGGGCAGCACACTGCTGCTGCTGCCCGGCCGTTACGCTGTTAACGTAGCTGTCAAAACGTAGCTTACAGCTACAGCGGCACAAGCACAGTCAGGCAGAGCTAGAACGGCACGCGCACAGTTAAACAGAGTCTCTGGCAGGCTGCCAAGTTTCTGTAACAGACTGTGCGCGCCGCGGCGCCGTGAAACTACACAAGTACCAAATAAAGCAGTAACAATCAGAGGGCCAGATGCTCTAAGCTACAAAAGTGATAAAATAGAGAGTGATAAACAACCAGCCAATCAGCTGCTGCCTGACATTTTCCTAATACAGTCTGTGACATGGCAGGTAGGAGCTGATTGGCTGGTTGTTTATCAATCTCCAATTTATCACTTTTGAAGCTTAGTGCATCTGGCCCACAGTCTACAAGCCATTTTAAAGGCTGGTACTTTATCTGCAGTTTATTTTTCTCCAAGTTTTACCACATTTCGGTATGGACTGAAGTCACTATGCCACTTTCTTAAAAATGTACAAATATCAATATAGTGTCTGTATCCATGTGTTATTTTGTTTTTATATAATTTTTTACAATTATCCTATTTTTAAGTATTAAATATTAAATATTTTTTTAATTTTCAATATCATTAGCACCTATTATTGCAAAGATTTATATAAGTGTTGTTATCTTTAGCGCAGTCTTTCTTTTACCACATTTGACATCCCCTTTCATGTACTGCAGCTAGGCAACACATTTCTAAATTCAGCTCCCCTTCTTTTTGATAACTTGTTATAAAACCTTTCACATTTAATACATTTCTCTCTGTGCTTATTGTTTTAAGCACCCAATAACTAATGCTACTTAAGGTACTATACAATAAAGAGGTGTACACACAGAGAGATTTTGGCAAGAGAGTTTGACTAGATAGTCAAAATCTCCTAGAAGGTTAGCCAAAATCTCCCAGTTTTTCTACTGATTTGTAAAAATTGTCTAGCATATTTTGCTTAGCTTAAGGTGCGTACACACGTACAGATTTTCTGTCTGATCTATCTGGTGGGAACAAAAGCCTGGAAATGTATGGGAGCAACTGACAATCATAAAACTTATAAATTTCCCAAACACTTGAAAACAGACAGTGATCAGTCAGACACAGGGCGGGATGTATTAATATACATTGCTGCCCTTCAGCGCACCCCTGCCGCGATGCCAGCGCATATGTACTAACATATGCGTCTGGCATCGTGGTGCGGTGGCGGAGGCCCCCCGCGATACCTGTACTGTGGTGTGCTGGGGGTCTCAGTCACCTCCCAGCCGCCTACTGCTCCCCTGCAGCCGGGACAGCTCAGCATGGCTGTCCCTGGCCCCTCCTCCTCCCCCCTGCAGCCGGAAGAACCTCCGGCTGCCTTGCTAGGGGGAGGAAGGGCTTACCTTCCGGGGTCCAGGAGGACCTGCGAGATGGTAAGCTGAAGGGAGGGGGAGAGGGGGGGTCGGCGAGGTGGCGGGATTGTGGCGGAGGCGGCGGGCGCCAAAAAGAAGCCCATAGGCTTCTATAGGGTATCTCCACCCAAAGGTGGCGATACCCTACTATGCTGTGTCGGTGCGGCCGGGTTTTAATACATAGGAAAATGCGGTAAAACAAGGGTTTTGCCACATGTTCAGCTTAATACATCTCGCCCAAATTGTTTAAAACAGTCTGATATAACAAATTTATCAAAGCATATATTTTTTTCTGTCTTCCTGCATTTGGGTGGAAATTTTTGATTATCATATGCTCCCATACATTTCCAGGTTATTGTTCTCACCAGATACAGTAGATCAGACAGAATATCTGTATGTATGTACTAGAGATGTGCACCGGCCACTTTTCGGGTTTTGGGTTTTGGGTTTTGGGTTCTGATTACCTTGAGGTTTTGGGTTCTAATGGGTTTTGGCAAAACACCTCCTAAGTGTTTTGTGTTTGGATTTTTTTGGGTTTTGGGTTCTGATTTTTTTGTTAAAAAAGCATAAAAACAGCTAAAATCACAGAATTTGGTGGTTTTTTTTGCTCCTACGCTATATTGACCTCAATAACATTCATTTACATTCATTTAAACATATTTAATTATTTATTAGCCAGTGAGCCCCAGACCACACAGGTAGATATACGGCAGTATTTATTAGGCAGTGAGCCCCAGACCACACAGGTAGATATACGGCAGTATTTAATAGGCAGTGAGCCCCAGACCACACAGGTAGATATACGGCAGTATTTATTTATTAGGCAGTGAGCCCCAGACCAGAGGGTACATAGGGCAGTATAGGCAGTGGCCCCAGACCACAAAGGTAGAGATATACGGCAGTATTTAATTATTTATTAGCCAGTGAGCCCCAGACCAGACGGTACATACGACAGTATAGCCAGTGAGCCCCAGACCACAAAGGTAGAGATATACGGCAGTATTTAATTATTTATTAGCCAGTGAGCCCCAGACCAGACGATACATACGGCAGTATAGCCAGTAAGCCCCAGACCACAAAGGTAGAGATATACGGCAGTATTTAATTATTTATTAGCCAGTGAGCCCCAGACCAGACGGTACATACGGCAGTATAGCCAGTGAGCCCCAGATCACAAAGGTAGAGATATACGGCAGTATTTAATTATTTATTAGGCAGGCAGTATTTAATTATTTATTAGCCAGTGAGCCCCAGACCAGACGGTACATAAGGCAGTATAGCCAGTGAGCCCCAGACCACAAAGGTAGAGATATATGGCAGTATTTAATTATTTATTAGCCAGTGAGCCCCAGACCAGACGGTACATACGGCAGTATAGCTAGTGAGCCCCAGACCACAAAGGTAGAGATATACGGCAGTATTTAATTATTTATTAGCCAGTGAGCCCCAGACCAGACGGTACATACGGCAGTATAGCCAGTGAGGCCCAGACCACAAAGGTAGAGATATACGGCAGTATTTAATTATTTATTAGGCAGGCAGTATTTAATTATTTATTAACCAGTGAGCCCCAGACCACAGACCGCCAGACTGGCAGATTCAGTGCAGGCAGCAGTGCAGCACCAGTGGACTATATATATTTATTTAATATAATTAATTAATTAATTAATTATTAATATATATAATAAATGGCACAGCACAGCACCAGAGGTATGCCCCAGCACAGAGGAGACAGTAGTACTACAGGCAGGTACACACAGTTAGACTGTTCTCCTAAGCAGAGGAGAACATAGTACACAGCAGCACTGAGGGAGACAGCCCTAGCAAATAAAATAATTAATTACAGCACAGCTCACCAGAGGTAGACCGCACAGAGGAGACAGTAGTACTACAAGTACACAGTTAGACTGTTGTCCTAAGCTGAGAACAGAGTACACAGCAGCACTGAGGGAGACAGCCCCAGCAAATAAAATAATCAATTACAGGCAGCACAGCACACCAGAGGTAGACCGCACAGAGGAGACAGTAGTACTACAAGTACACAGTTAGACTACTACACAGCAGCACTGAGAGACAGCACCAGCGATTGCAAAAGCTCAAGGTCAAGCTCAAGTTTAAGCCCCAGCAGCAGCACCAACACACCCTCTCCCAACCCACTACTTGACTGGAGTGAAGATGGCGGGGGCGCGGCAGCTGCTTATAAAGCCTCGCGAAATCCGACGCCGGGAGATGACGTTCTAATCACGCGGACGGACCGAGTCAGGCGGGAATCTCCGAGCGCTGCTCGGAATCGGGCTCGGAATGATGACGTCCGTGGGGGCTCGGATCTCTGAAATCCGAGCCCGCACATCTCTAGTTTGTACGCACCTATAGATTGACTGTGCAGACAAGGCAATTTTGACTAGATCATAGACTATCATTACTTAGACAAAATTGCTTAGTCAAAATCTACAGTGCATTTAGTTAAAATTGCTTAGTCAAAATTGGCCATTAGCCAATATCTCACCGTGTGTAGAGGGCTTTACTGTCAATGTTTACCTAATGATAACACTGACACTGGTCAGTGGTCAGCAGATTAGGATGAATGTACCCTAAGTGTAAAGAAAACATCCATGTGAATGGATTTTACTTAACAACTGTTTATAAAATTATTTCCTTCTACATGAGTAAATATAGTTGGTTTCTCCCTCTGCCATTTTTGTATAAACATAATGTAATCCCCAGAGCCTTTGTATTCTCTATAATCTGTATATATATCAAATTCACTACGTTCCAGTAATTGATTGAGACAAGAGTTGTTTAAACTACTCTACATTCACTATGTACAAAGGCACTGATTGTAGGTTATGTAAGATTGCCTTCCCATCCTTCCTTGTTTACTCATTCTTTTCCTCTACCCGGTGGTACTATATGACAGCACAGAATGTTTTTTTCCAACTGTGTGAAAATAAAAGGGTGTGGAATAGCTCATACACAATGGAGCTTATTCAGGTCCGTCGCACGTTTGCACGAGGGAGCAATGTTTGGCATCTGCCAATGCACATTTTTGTGCAAGTGCAGACTGCGGGTGCGAACGGTTAGGGTAAATGGGATTTGAGCGATGCCATTTGCACCCACCAGTGCGGACAGAGGTCGTACGGTGGCCGCGGGTGGATGCGCCAATGGGAACACCCAGAATTTAATGGGTGTTTCCTTGAAAACACTGGGTGTTCCCATGGAAATTAGGCAGTGATGCCGCTGCCAGGGTAATTCCGACCGAAACGCGTAGATCCTGTCAGAGGAGAGTGAACAGCCACACTTTTGGATGTATGTATTGTTTTAATTCATGTTTTAAAGTTTTTTTGGTTTTTGGATTTTTTGGGTTCTTGCCCACATGATTTGTTCATGGGATATGTGTAAAGAATATTTTATGGATTAAACTTTATGGAAATATTTTATCAAATTGGTTCCCTGGCTTTATCTGCTAATACCATTCATCAGTAATTGACACATTGGAAAAGAAACCTCTACGGGCATTTGCCCCCTAGTAAAAGGGGTGAGTAAGGTACGCCATTTTATATGGTGGTTGAACCTTCTGTGGAATCCAAAATTTGCTATATCCAATTACATTGGGAAATCTTTTATGTTTTATGCATTCCGGAATATTGGAGTTATTGGGCCAGTAGGTAAACATCTGATCTTCATAATCACCTAGCCAGTTGCACCAGTGAAAAGCACATGTAAAAGAAACCTTTATAGGTTTGAAAACCCCAGATTACATCGTGAGTAGGGGTACGCTCTTTTTTCAAAAACAAAGAAACCTTTATATGTGTTCTTCACCTTAATATAAACGTAAGTGAGGTACGCTGTCAAAATTCATTATTTTTTCTCAGCTCCCCACTTATCTAATAGGATAACATATGGTTACACTGCAATCTTAGACACTATTTATCTTCTTTCTTCGAGCACGTGTGAAAACACCTGATCACTTTACGAATAAGAAAACGTTCATCTGTGTCGAGAAGTTGAGTTCCCTGAGACCGTGCCAAAGAAACCTTTATAAGAGGGATACTATCTAAAATCAACGTGAGTTTTGTACACCTTATGGGACCAAATTTATCTTCACATTTGAAACATCACCCACTAGAGTGTTCATATTAAGAGACACACACACAGAATTCAAATTATTTTTCATTTCTTCTTTTCACAAAACATCGTGGCCTGGTAACCAATACTCGCCTGAGAGCAACTTTATCTCATAAAAGGAGGAGTCCGAACATAAAAACTTCAAGTATCGTATTGCGCCATTCTTTCTATATCCCAATTTCTTCCAATTTTGTGCTTTGAAGTAAAGGTGTATCTTCAGGGATTGTGATTGAAGGCAGCATTGCGCCACATATTATCTTTCATTTTTTCTTGTCTTGAGCTGACATCACCTGCCCACCCTGTTCCTGTACAGGGCGCACGCAAACCTAGGCACCTAAGAGTGTCTTAGTTTTGCGTGCATCTGAGAGTGTCTTCGTTTTGCTCGACGAGGTAGGGGGAATGCAGCATTTTGAGCAGCGGGCGGCGTTAAAACCACACGCAGCTCTGCGAAATTCACAGAACAGCATGTGAACCAGAATAACCTCCAATGTCTAGGTATACAGTCAAAAGTTCAACAGTCAAATGGCCACTCACCATGCTTCGGGCACATGTGAAGTAAGAACAAGTCTGTTTAAAAAAAGTAATGAAAAACTTGTGTCAACCTTTTTTTGTTTTGGCTATTGACATGTCGACCTTTTGCCTGTGTTGACCTTTTGTCAAAGTTGACCTAGACATGTCAACCTTTTTCCTGTCGACCTATTGTTTGTCGACCAATAGTGGTTAATCCATTGACTGTTGACCTAGACACTGTCTACGAATCAAAATTATACTGTTTTTTTGTGGCAACACCTCAGCACGTGGACCCCCACATAGTGTAGCGCTTCACACACATGCTTCAGACCATGCTTCAGACCATGCTTACCATTCCCATTTGAGTCCACGTGGACAGCAAAGCATAAAAAACTCATATCAACCTTTTCCATGTTGACATTTTGTTTGTGTCAACTTTTGTCACTGTGGAACTTTTGGTATAAACCTTTTGACTTTTTTCTGCATGTTACATCTGCCCCACCTGCAGTGCAGCATGGTTTTGTCCATTTGAGAAAATATGTGCTTTGTGAGCAAGTCTGAATTAGGCCCATTGTTGTGGTTGAATAAATGTCAATTAATGTACGTTGACTTAACCATATGTATTTTTTTGCATTTTATGGAATTATTTAGCAAAAACTGATTTAACTGTAAATTAAATTATATTTTACTTACTAGTCATCAAGTTACTGTCATTTCTCCTATGACATTTTTGCAATGTGTTTCACGTATAACATTTTGGTTTATCAAAATTAAAGAAATTCCATATTGTATATGGGTGCACACTAAGTGATATTTGCAATCGATATTATCAACGATATTATTACACATAGGGCCATATTCAATGAGAAAAATTTGCCATGTTTTATGGTGAGTTTGTGCTATTTTCGAGTTGGAAGGAGCATTTTGCTCTCCAAAAGTGAACCACCGGTACTTATGTTATATCTGGGCTCCCGTTTTTCTTATGAGACCGCGTCCGCTCGCCACGCTTCGGGCACGGTGGCTCGCTGCGCTCGCCACACTATATAAAATCAACTCCATGCGTAGTTGGATAGTAGGGGTATGAAAAAATGGGGTGCATTTAACATGGGAGCCCAGATAATACATAAGTACCGAACCACCCTATTCAATGTGATATTTTTGCCGTCTTTCTAAGTGATTTTCGCCGTGTCTCTCCGTGTAGCAATTCTCCATCTTTTCATGGAGAACTGGAATGTGAACTTTTAAACTAAAAGTTTTTTTTTTTTAATTTTTCGTTAATGACCCGCTCTCATCTGATCATGCAGTCACATCTGTAGGTGACTTTACTGAACATTTTCATTAATGATATTGTTCAGTGTGTAGGCCCTATATCGTTTATCCAAGACCACCAACGATATCTTTAATCGTTAATGATATCAACGGTGCCAAAGAGCGCATAGTGTGTACCCAGCTTAACTACTGTAAGTGTAGAATTTACGCACATTTGCATGAACAATTCTGTGCAAAATATATAATCTGTATAATTGAAGAACCTGCTTTTGTAACAGAATTAAATCATAAAACAGATAAAATAATATGTGAGTTAAGATTTAAAAAAAAATAATGAAAGAAGAGAAACAAGCCAAGATCAAAGATATCTACTGAATACATAATTAGCAGAACGTACAATTGGTTGTATAGTCTCCAAGCATGAAGCTTACTAAAAGCAATTACCTTAAAGATCATACACTGAGCTCTCCACTTAGACTGTCATGAGTTGGATCATCAGTGCAGCTGCAAATGAACCTCTTTTACCATAAAAATGGCTCAATGATATGTATCTCTCTCTTCAAAACACATCAATTATTTAGTTAATGGCCTTGATTTAAGTATTGAAATTTAATCCATCTACAATGTCACTTTGGGCTGCATAGGGGATAAGGGAGTGGTAGGACAAAGGTAACATGTGTTATAATTAATAACAATTCTTTGCTTGACCACCCACAGGACCCCCAGCATACTTATGCTTCCACAAATATAAAACTATGATTATACATACAGTATATATGATAGTAACACATTTTCAAGCTGTGCAGCATTAAAGCAAAAGCTTCCTTTAGAGCCAGCAGAGGATGAACACTTAAGGGCCCTACATACGCAGAGATGTGTGCCAGAGATACATAACGGGAGATTCAGCACAAGAGATTTCACTCTTGTGGCTCATTTCAGACAATGAGCCACATACAGAGAGATTTGTGTCAGAGATTCAAATTGGGAGATTCAGCACGGGAGATTTCAAATCTGTCACAGAAAGTGAAGTACAACACTGCACTTCATCACAAAAATGTTATTATTACTGAACATTACTTATTACTCTTTAATAAGTATTCTTTCACCTCCCCCTAATATTGCACCCCCCCCCCCCCAAAAAAAAGTTAATCATTGGTGGCTAGTGGTTCCCCCAGAACCGACCGTCCCCCCCATATGCAAACTTTTAAACATTGGTGGTACAGTGGGAACGGACATAAAAAAAATACTTACCAAGTCCGGGGTCCAGCGACTCGTCCTGTCATACAATCATTTTGTAAAATTAAAAAATGGCATGGGGTCCCCCCCCCCACGCATGACCAGCCCCGGGCTTTTTGAGTGGTCCTGGTTCCCAAAATCCAGAGGACAAAGTGCGTGGGGTCCCCCGGATTTTGGGGACCAGCACCAGGCTCTTGAGCTGGCCCTGGTTTCCAAAATACGGGGGGACAAAATGAATAGGGGTCCCCCGTATTTTGGAGACCAGTACCAGGCTCCACTAGCAGGGGGTGTAATGCCATAGCCAGGGGACACGCTTGATGGTGTCCCGTGGCCAAAGCATTACCCACCCTAACTAGTCAGCCCAGGCCGGGAGTTTTTGGGGAGGTGGGGACCCCCCAAATAAGGGGGTCCCCCCTCTCCAGGGCACCCCAGGCCTGGGCTGCAGCCCGGGGCTATCCCCTGCACCCCTGGGCGGTGGGTGCAGGGTTGATAGCTTGTTTAACAGTAATATTGTCTTTTACAGTAGGACTACAGGTCCCAGCAAGCCTGCCCCACATGCTGGTACTTGGGAGAACCACAGGTACCAGCATGTGGGGCATTAAAGGCCCGCCGGTACCTATAGCCCCCCTGTAAAGGAAATATTAAAATAAAACACACAAACACTGGTTTTAAAATATTTTATTAATCTGATTCTTCTTTTTTCACCCAGGGGAGCTCAGCCCCCCAGGGCTTCTGCGGCATCTTCACCTGGGGGCGGCAGCCGCCTAAGCTCTTTTGCATGGCTGCCGCCTCCCAGGGCTTCTGCCTCTTCATCTGTGTTCTTCACCTGGGGGCGGCGGCCTTTTAAGCTCTTTTGCATTGGCCGCGCCTCCCAGGACTTCAGGAGCTCTTCTCTCCTTCTCCGCCGTCGGACTGACTGCCCCTACCCCGTCTCGAGCTGGCTAATATAGCCAGCTAGGGGGCGGGGCAATGACGCGGCGAGCCGTGATTGGCTGGCCGCGGCCATTTTGAAATTTAATTTTTTTTTTTTTTAACATGTCCGCCGCGCTGCCGCCCTGCTGCCGCCGAGAGGAGAGGTGAGGTGGGGGTGGCGATGGGTGCTACAGCTGGTGGGGGAGGGGGGTCAGGGGTGGCGGCGGCGGGTTCTGCGGCGCAGGGTGCGGTGGGTCTGCGGCGTCCGCAGTCGCTCGGCCCTGCTCATCTGCCCGCAGCCACACATGCGGGAGATGAGCAGGAGCTTTCTGAGCGACTGCTCTGAATTGTACAGCCCGTCCGTTCTGAATCTTGGACAGATTCAGAACGGCGGGTGCGCGCATGTAAATCGCTGTGTGGGCTATATACACAGCGATTTACATGCATCTTCAGGCATTTTCTGAGCTATTTGTTAGAATCGCTCAGAAAATGCCTGAATATCGTGCTGTATGTGGGGGCCTTTAGAGCGTTATCCTATTACCCATGATCTCTGGGGCTATCTAATTGGCCCTGATAAAATGGCAGAAGGCCCGGTTTATCTGGGATTTGCTTTGCCTGCCTCAGGCAGGCGAAGCATAATCCCCAAAAGTAGCCCAGTTTTCAGCTAAAATAGGGCTGCGACTTTGCGAAAACACCCAGGTTTCACTGAGACAGGGGTTTGAAATTTACTAAGATGGGAATAAGACTTCACATGTGATGTTGTTATGGGAAACTAATCAGAATCTACTTCTTATTTATTTATCACCCTCTAGACGATAGTAGAAAGGATCTGATTGGTTGCCCATAGCAATATCACATGTGCAGTCTTATTCCCATCTTGAAGATGAGATGTTGCCCATAGCAACCAATCTGATTCTACTTCTTACTTATTTAGAACCTTCTAGAAGATAATATATAGAATCGAAATGTTTGCTACATCCCGTCTTTAATACAACTTCCATCTAAAGGCCCATACACACTTGACGATTTTCAGCTGAAAATCGGTCAAAACAGCCGTTTTGAGCGATTTTCGGCCGAAAATCGCCCAGTGTGTATACCCCGGAGATTGACGATTTTCAGCAAAGTCTTTTGCCTCCTGAAAATCTCTTGCTCTTTGGGGAAAATAGCTCAGTGTGTACGCACTACTTTGGGGAAAGATATATCTATCAAAGATTTTGGCAAAGTCTTTTGAAATGAAAATCTTTAAGTGTGTATGGGCCTTTAGTAAATTGAACCCATAGATTGCAACCCATACTCTGTTATCATTGGTGTTTTCCGGGCACCGCAAGGCAGCGGATGCACTCAGTGCTGGCTATCCCAAGGGAAATCAACACAACTGCCAGTCTCCTGCACATATTATCAGGTCATTTTGTACGCCTGAAAGAGGTATGTATAATTTGTCATCTTTATTGTTAAATTCATTACTCATTTTCTAAGATTTTATAGTAACTGTTTATACAATTCACCCACCTGTTTAAAAAATAAAATCCATTAATAGAATTAATCTATACACCTATAGCATACTTACCTATCTAATGGCTGCTCCCTCCGAAAGGCCAAGCCACAGGAGGGTGGTCTGGGTACGTAAAGAGATACTTGTGCATCATTGTAGCTCTGCCCCCCACTTTACAATACTGATATTACCGCCATTGTAAAGCAAGGGGGCTATGATGATTTTAGCATGAATCGCAACATCACCAGCTCCCTTTGAGAGGGAATTCTTGACTGAGAGGACAGAGTGGGGGTGCTGAAAAAGGCTCCGGGGGGTTGATCGGGCCACCTAGTTTTCAGGACACTCCCGGACAATCAAGAAGTGTAGGTAAGTATGACCTATGTTAAAATGTATGGTGGTGTACAACAGGCAGCTCAGAGGGAAGTGGGGGTGACATTTAATAGGATGAGAGATTCAGAGAGTGAGAGATTTGGTGAGAAATCTCCAGGTTGTTTTTAAACGGCAATCATTTACACTTCAAAATCAAACTGGTTTTGCAGTGTAAATGATTGCCGCTTTAAAAAGATTTCTTACCAAATCTCTCACTCTCTGAATCTCTCATCCTATCCAATTTCACCCTTTAGCTGTTCCTGCATAGGTCGTTTTGAACAAATATTATCTACAGTACTTAGCAAGAGTCCCAAGTCTCTCACACAGACTGACATTTCCACAATGATATAAGAAAGAGAATTCTTCTTAATATCATATTGTAACATAACTAAATATAGTAGACATGAAGGGTCAATGCTACATTTCAGACATCCAGCTTATCATTCAGCCTCTCTTTAAATGAATCACAAACCTGACATTAAACAGAATGCTAGACATTTTATTTTCCCTTTCGCTGTGAACTGTGGTATTTGCTATACAGTACGTCTCACTACGGTTACAACAGAATATTAAGGACAAGTTAAAAAGTGTATTTCTTATTAAAAACCGAGCAAAGGATAATTTTTGTTGAAGTAAAAGCAGATAGTTGTCAGCCATCCAGCATTGTTTCTATCAAGATGAAAAACTGGAGGACTGCCAATAGCTTCTATTGAAGTTTCTGGTACATTTATAGATGATATGCCCAGAATATTGCTGTACAAAACACTAAAGCCTACCAATGAAAGTGAGAAAAGAGAGATAAAGTGAGCTGTCTATGTTGGAAGATAAAAAGTAATTAATAAGACGACTTTATGGCAATTAAGACCAAAGCCGTTTAAGGTTATTTTGGTTCACTCTTTCTGACAAATTCCTTCTTAGGTGGACAAAACCATGTGCACTGCAGGGGGGGGGGGGAGATGTAAAATGTGCAGAGAGAATTAGAGTTGGGTGAGTTCTTTTGTTTCTGTGCAGGGAAAATACTGACTGCTTTATTTTTACACTGCAATATAGATCTCACTTTGAAGAAAAAAACACACCCAAATCTAACTCTCTCTGCATAAGTAACATCTGCCCCACCTGCAGTGCACATGGTTTTGTCCATCTAAGAAGGAATTTGTCAGAAAGAGTGAACCAAAATAACCCCATTAGTGAGGGAGTGCTGGTAAGAAATTCACTTTACAATCATGGGCAATGATAAAAGAGCTGTCTAATACAGTATGTCATTTGATAGAATACAGTATGTCATTTGATACACACAAACACACACACACCTCTCTGATGATAGCAGTGCCGAGAGCAGTAGGGTCTGAGCACTAGAGCGCTGCACATGGGCAAATCTTTGGAAAATGGCGTGGCGGACATTTTTCCAGCATTTTACTTTTGGCTGCTGCTGCAGGCCGCGGCGCAGCGTTGTGAAGTCTAAATGCCAGAGTCCTCAGATTACACTACACATGTGTAGACCGCCGTAAAAATGGCTGCCATGACATTTTTCAGCCGATTATGGCAGCGAACCTGCTGCCACTGCTGAATGCTGAAGGGTAAGTGTTAGAAAAATGGGTGCAGCACTTGGTTCAAGGTAAATAATTATCGGCCTAGTATATGGTGGCCTTTGAATGGGTGATCGGTTGACTATTTCCTGGACCTTCTATGTTAAAAGTTTCGGGAATTCTATTTTAATCCGTAGCAGCTGTGTATTTTTGGATGCTGAGTTGAGTATTGTATGCTGGGTATTTTCTAGTCCTTTGTAAACATGTTTTAGTAATATTTGCTGCATACTTTATATGCTGTATAAAGCTATTTAACCCCTTCCCGACATTTGACGTACATGTACGTCATGGTCGGGAAGTACTTCCCGACATTTGACGTACATGTACGTCATGACTTCTAACTGTCACTGCGTCTAGAGACGCAGTGACAGTTAGGTGATGTCTGCTGTCCCTGACAGCAGACATCCCCCCTCGCCGCCCAGGGGGGGCAGGGGTGCCCCCCCCGGTCGGCGATCGCTGTGATTGGCTGTTCAAATCTGAACAGCCATTCACAGCGTTTCCTGTGTTACCGGCGGCTAAGCCGCTCGGTAACACAGGGATCGGTGGTGATCGGTGCTGTCAGGTACAGCACCGATCACCACCGATGTGCAGCCCACCCCTCGCACCCGCCGGGCACTCACCCGGCAGCAGCAGCGGCTCCAACGGCTCCCCCGGAGCGTCTGGAGCGCACGCAGCGCTGCCCTCCTCCCCCCTCCCCCCCGCAGCAGCAGCAGCAGCATCAAGCTGCTGAAAAAGGTGTACAATAAAATATATGCACTGAAAATATATGTATATATATATATATATATATATATATATATATACATACACACACACATATATATATATATATATATATATGTGTGTGTGTATATATATGTATATATATAAATATATATATATATATATACATATATACACACATATATATATATATATATATATATATATATGTGTGTGTGTGTGTGTGTGTGTATATACCCCACCGATCGCCAGCCCCCCCCCCCCCTCCCACCCGGCAGCCCCCCTCCCTCCCACCCACCCGGCTGCCGCAGCGCCAGCACCCCTCCCACCCCCCCGCCAGCCGCAGCGCCAGCCCCCCTCCCAAAGCTGGTGACTAAAATGGGGTCACTTGTGGGGGGGTTCCACTGTATTGGTGCTTCGGGGGTCTTGCTAATGCGACATAGCACCCACCATTCATTCCGCCACCAAAAATCACTCCTTCCCTTCTGAGTCCTGCCATGCACCCAACTGGTATTTTTTGGTCACACGTGAGGCATTGCCGTACTCGGGAGAAATTGGGGCACAGATTTTGGGGTGCTTTGTCTCCTTCATTCCTTGTGAAAATAAAAAATTTTGAGCCAGAACTGCATTTTTGTGTAAAAAATTACATTTTTTTACACAAAAATGCAGATCTGGCTCAAAATTTTTCATTTTCACAAGGAATGAAGGAGACAAAGCACCCCAAAATCTGTGCCCCAATTTCTCCCGAGTACGGCAATGCCTCATGTGTGACCAAAAAATACCAGTTGGGTGCATGGCAGGACTCAGAAGGGAAGGAGTGATTTTTGGATTTTGCAGCACAGATTCTGGTTGAATGACCCCCGAAACACCCATACAGTGGAACCCCCCCACAAGTGACCCCATTTTGCAAACTACACCCTTCAGGGAATTCATCAAGGGGTATAGTGTACATTTCAAACCCCCCGGGGTTTCACCAATTTTGATACAACTGAGCTGTGAAAATGAAAAATTATTTTTTTTTATTTTCACTGCCCAGTTGTACCACAATTGGTGAAACCCCTGGGGGTTTGAAATGTACACTATACCCCTAGATGAATTCCCTGAAGGGTGTAGTTTGCAAAATGGGGTCACTTGTGGGGGGGTTCCTAACTTTTAGCATCTTATGGTGCCTAGAAACCTACATGGTGCCTAAAAAATAATCTCATAAAAAGGAGGCTCCAAAATCAAGTAGGTGCTCCTTCTATTATGAAGCCTGTGGTTTGGTCACCGTGCACACTAGGGCCACATATAGGATATTTATGAAAACAAAAGAATTGGGGGAATCAATTTTTAGTCACATTTCTCTAGTAAAATCTACTGTATTCGTTAGAAAAATGTATTAAAATTGAAACTCTGCAAAAAAAATGAAATTTTGAAATTTCACCTACACTTTGTTTTAATTCCTGTGAAACACCTAAAGGGTTAACAAACTTCCAAAATGCTGTTTTGAATACTGTGAGGGGTGCAGTTTTTGAAATGGCATCATTTATGGGGGTGTCTCACATACAAGTCCCTCAAAGTCACATCAGAACTGAACTGGTCCCTAAAAAAATCAGTGTTTGAAATTTTCTTGAAAATTTGAGAATTTGCTATTCATATTTTACGCCTCCTAGTGTCCAAAAAAATGAAAAGGAAGTTGAAATAATGATGGCAACATAAAGTAGACATATGGTCTATGTTAGTTATTAACTATTTTGAGTGGTATGATTATTTGTCTCACAAGCAGAAAATTTAACATTTTGCAAATCGCTAAATTTTCCATTTTTTCACGACATTTTGGTATTTTTCACAAAAAAACACAGACTGTATCGACCCAAATTTACCACTAATTTGAAGTACAATGTGTCACGAAAAAACAATCTCAAAATCACTGGGATAAGTAAAAGCAAAAAAAAGTTATCCCCACTTAAGTGAGACATGTCAGATTTGAAAAAAATGGCTCTGTCAGGAACGCAAAAACTAGCTCTGTCAGGAAGGGGTTAAGTATGTTGTGAGATAAAAGGGTATCAGGCTAATATTGATAAAATCAAAACACAGGATTTTGGCTAGCCATTTTATACATAGCTTACACATAAATCATCAGCCTGCAGTTGGTTTACTCAATAGCACCCCTTTCACATTGCAGCTTTAACACAGTATATTGTAGTTTTTTTACCGTTTTAAAACGGGAACAGCTGCAGTGTGAAATCTCCATTTTCAATTTACCGGTTACAGAATACCGGTATTTTGAAACGTGTTAAAAGCAGGATCCTACACATTTCTGAGCCGTTTTCCCTGCAGTCTTAACAGCTCAGAAACGGTATTTGCTACAAATGATAACCACACAAGGGTGATAGGTTATCTCCCTGCATTTTACCGCCCACAAGCAGGAAATAAACACTGAGACCACATCAGCAGGGATCAATTGAGGAAAGAAATATAACACCAGACCTCCTTATAAGGAAGTATTCTGTTGTTCATTTAACCTCTTACACTGTGGTGTCCATACAAGGGAAGCGCTAATTTGGGTGCACTTCCTTTCTTCCTTCTTATCAGTTTTAAAGGGCCTTATTCTGGTTAGGTCGGTGAAACATACGTATGGTCCGCTTCACCGTACGTTTCCCGTACGCTCGCGATGAGCGAAAGTCCGCCCACAGAACAGCCGCACATGGATGGTCACAAACACCAACAATGGGGAGTGGCGTACACTTGAGCGTACGCCACCATGCAGGGACGGATCTCCCTCTTAGCCACCGATACCTGGCATACATCAGAGCGTACGCCACCGTGTACGGACAGATGTTGTCCTTTTTCACACCAACACCATCCGTATATCTGAGCGTACGCCACCGTACACGGACGAGTCTCGCCTTTTTCAATGGAAAACTCAGCGTGTCACCGATCGTGGGCCTGCAAAGAATCCCTTTCAAGTGTAATTATGTCAATTTCTCTTAGATGTGGTTTATGTGTCTTTTTCATAATAAAAAACTGGTATGTTTGTGCTACAGTGAAAAAGTTGACACATGTCGACTTCTGTGAATTGAGTGTCCTGCTTTTTAAAGTATACAAAAACACTTTCTGAATGTGTGTAGATGGTTATAAAATAACTACCTTGGCATATATAACCAGG
Source organism: Crinia signifera (assembly GCF_055691185.1). Lineage (NCBI taxonomy): Eukaryota > Metazoa > Chordata > Amphibia > Anura > Myobatrachidae > Crinia > Crinia signifera. The sequence continues at coordinate 251,971,026 of NC_139221.1, read as the reverse complement.
TCTTAGATTGAATCTTACCTACAATTAAACCAACCTTTACATGTAGAGAAGTGTAGAAAGATATGCTTCCAATGTGTTTGAGGGCTGTGTGTGGCTTGCAGGTAGTGAAATCATGGTTTTCACTTAATAGGCTGCAGCATTGCTTATTACATTCAGGTGTAGTAATCAGCGTTAATTAGCAGACCCAGGTGTCCGCTCTCATATGGTATCTCTAGGGGTGGTCTGGAGCTATCTTTGGCGTCCGCCTGTTTTTGGTCCAAAATGCATGGTGCGTTCGCCGATCGAGGCGGTTGTGGCACCGTACATTTTGTGTGCACACCCCCGTGTACACCCATGTTTACCCCCAGTTTTCCTCATTATTCCGGCAGCTCCCATAAAAATGCCCACATGCCACCCACAATGACCGTACTCTTGCGGACAGGTTTTTTCGCACAGAGAGACCCGTCCGTGAGCGGTGTACGGTCGCCGCACATGCGCATTGGGAAAGCTACGCATGCGCAGATGGAAAAAAAACCCGATCCGCCCATATACGGTCCCACCGTACCAAGCAGAATAAACCCCAAAGTCTTAACGGTTAGATTTAACAGGTACACACATAAGCTGCCACCTTAGGAGAGCCTGAGATAAACCCAACACTTCAATTAAAAAGGAGATTCACTGCAGAGAAGCACTGCTTGAACGTGTTGCTTGAAACAGGTTAAATCTGAAAGGTACAAAAACGTTATTGAAACTGCAATATAGCATTTACAACATGCAATATGAAAGGGGTTTAACTAGCTTTTGATCTGTTTTAAGACACGTTCACAAAAACGGGTTGAAAGCAGGTTTGCAATGTGAAACCAGCATTAATGTATATCCGCTTTGCTATTGCTTACTTATAATGTTATAATGCATCTGGAATATATATTTTTATTTACATTATTGTAGTGTCCATATGTATAATATAGATGAACTATAAAAATGAATTAATCTATAAAAACAACAACAACAACAACAACAACAATTTATAGTAGCTAAATGCTACTGCATATTATGTGGTCAAAGTCATACAAATCTAATTTTTTTATAATGTAACATGCAAAACCAATATCACAGCAATACGCACATTTTCACCATCAAATTATATTCGCTTCAATTGGTTTAGCTAAAAGAACAGTTGAAAATGTGAAAGCTCTTTTCACTTGCAGTTGCCTTATAAAAGCGTTGATGCACGAGTGTTATGTAAACGTTTCAGGAGCACAGTGAGTGATTATGGCTGATATGTAAAGAGGTTTTAAAGTACTATCTCTAAAGCTGCTGTACAAAGAATGAATGAATAATGGAGCCTAAAAGTGGTTTCAAAGTGGAGTATAAGCAGTTGAAAAGAAATATAATAGATCTCAAGACGAGAAGTCAATTATTAATATAGCCAATTTACAAAGCGTTTTCTTCCTTTTGTAGATATAAATATATGTACAGTAGTATTGTGTGGGTGAATCAGGTGCTGTTAGTATGGGTGCTAGTGGCTTTTCCCCTTGTGTAACTAACCTGTGCTACATGCGATATTATCATTATGTACAAAAGTGGTGGCCCCAGAGGTAAGGCTGTATTGCAGTCCAAAATTCAAATATGGGAGCCATACTAACTGCTACCTCCAAATACTGTCAATCATCACCATCTGGAGCTATTTGAATTGTGGACTGTACTGCAGCCCCATCTCTACATACCTTCCAACTTGTGCTATGTGCAATTCGGGACTCTGCGCGCATCCGAAATCTGGGGGCATGGCCTAGCAACAAGGGGGTGTGGTCTATGCTCATGGGGCTCCTGCAAGGCCACGCCCCTCTTTCTGCCACTGTGCGAGGCATGGCCAGCAGCTCTTTGGGAATAAACGGGAAGATCCTGCGAAAAATCAGGACAGTTGGGAGGTATGCCTCTGAAGCTGCCACTTCAAGCATGAAACCTCAGACTGAGACCTACAGTAGATAGTGGAACAAGATCCTCCCAACAGCACAATATAGTGATGTGTGGCTCCTATCCAACTGATATGGGAAGATTGTGGTTGCAAATGTATTGCCGCATTAATATACAGTCATATATCACATCTGTTTATTTCTGTACACTAAGTAACTTTCAGTCTCTTCCTTTTTACAGAGGCTCTTTGTGGACTGAATTGGTACTGTATATTGTCATCATGAAAAAGTAAAACATGTTTTTTTACTTTACAAGATGAGATAAACACTATACAGTATAACAGACTTTTCTTTATCATTCCTGAGATAAACTGGCCTAATTTCCTTCCAAGAGATAAGCACATTTTGCTAACATTAATTTCTAGCTGCATTTCAGAATATTCCTGTTGAATCTTAACTAATGAGCCTAATGTGCTTTTTCTAAATAAAATTAAAATATCAGGTTGACCTGGTGAAGACAGCCCTGGCTAGTTAACATTACAAAACAGATTATTTGACTAAACGAGGACAAATTGGGCCAATACAATAATTACATGTTCTCACTGCAACAGTCATAGGCAGAGAAATACTATTTTAAGCCGCATATGGAAAATGACGGCACCTGTTTACAACAGTGTGCATGATAGGAATCCAAATACAAGTAAATGATATGCAGTGACTCAAAGCAGAGGGTTAAGTTGGTCCTGTTCAGGTGATCTAAGTGGTATGGGAAACAGCATATAGTAATGTAGAAAAATTACATTTTTAGCTTCTGGTAGTTAAAAAACATGGTAGCTAGCATTGGTAACTGCTGCCCATGGGACCACAAATAGCAAGGCAGTTTAAAACATATAAACACTTACCTGTAATGTTGTATGTCATTTATGTTCATCCCACAGTACACACATGCTATGTGTGGCTGGTAGCTACTTTAAGGCAGTAGCTTTATAAGACATTGATAAATGCAATTTTTTTGCAGCAACCAAAACTGTGAAATAATTAAGCTCCATACACACTAGAGCACAGGTTCTCAAAGTCGGTGCTTAGGACCCCACCCAGTGCATGTTCTGCAGGTTTCCTCACAGAATCATGTGAAATAATTAGCTCCACCTTTGGATCTTTTAAAATTTGTCAGTCAGTAATGAGCGCACCTGTCGGGTGATCTGGAAAACGTGAACTGTGTGGTGTCCCGAGGACCGAGTTTGAGAACCACTGCACTAGAGGATATTGCAAACCAGGGGTTCTCAAACTCGGTCCTTGGGGCCCCACACAGTTCACTTTTCCAGGTCACTTGGCAGGTGCACAGGTGCATTCATTACTCATTGACAAATTTTAAAGATCCACAGGTGGAGCTAATTATTTCACTTGTGATTCTGTGAGGAGACCTGCACAATATGCACTGTGTGGGGTCCTGAGGACCGAGTTTGAGAACCTGAGCGATATTATTCAAATATTGTCTAGTGTGTACACTCAATATCAGAGCCGGCCTTAGGCATAGGCAAACTAGGCAATTGCCTAGGGCATTTGGAATGCCTAGGGGCATCAGCAGCTTCTGCTGTTTAAAATGATATGCAGCATGCCTATATTCTGTGTGTGAGTGAGGCTGTATCTGCATATGAAATTGTGTATTCATGGAAATGACTAACATATGCAGGTACAGAGTCGCACACAGAATATATTTATGCCACATATCATTTTAATCATCGGACAATGCAAATAAGATGAATTTTCAGCAAAAAATGCACCCAACGTTAGCAGAACTGGCCAGGAGCTGCATGGCCTATTGAGTCAAGATGTATGAGGAAACATCTGTATCCAAGCAGAGGTCACAGTGTTAGTGGCTGTGCGAGTGCTGTCTGCGGGTGGGTTGGTTGTGCAATAGTGTTCGGCATATGTGTGTCATGTATAAAGGCATTAATAATGTGTGACATATGTGTAATGGGCATTATGTGTGTCATGTGTATAAGGGCATTAATAATGTGCAACATATGTGTAAGGGGCATTATGTGTGTCATTATGTGTATGAAGGGCATTAATAAAGGTTGGCATAATATGTAAGGGGCATTATGGTTATAAGGACATTAATAATGTGTGTCATGTGTAAGGGGAATTACTGTGTGGTATTATCAGGGGTGCCGAGAGAAATTACCCAGGCCAAAGTCTGATGGAAGGGCCCAGTGGGGGCCCCGGGCCCCCTCCCTTTAAATGACAGCAGCAGCTGCAGCTCTTCTCCTCTGCCCAGCACACACTGCTTTGTGCTGGGTTGCAGTGTGGCCATGGAGGTGCTTAAAATACAATATTTTCTCAGGATTTTTTTCTAAGGGTATAATGTGAATAATGTGAGGAGTAATGTACATAAGGTAAAGTGGTACTACTGTGTGATGTAACGTGAATAAGGGACACATCACATGATATAATGTGAATAAAGTGGCACTACTGTGTGGCATAATTTGAAATGGGGGTACTATTGGGTGGCCATGCCCCTTCCCAGCAAGAACACACCCCTGTTTGGGCTGCGCACCGAATCTGTGCACTGTTTCTATTTAAAATATTGCGGGTAGGAGCACCAAAATGATGACTGCTATGATGAGGGTTGATGGTGCTGGGAAAGGGGAGCAGGGTCAGAGGCAAAACTAGTGGCGGTGCTAGGGGGCACCAGCCAAAATCTTGCCTAGGGCATCATTTAGGCTAGGGCCGGCTCTGCTCAATATCATTAACTATGAGCACTCCTGTGCATTGTTAACAATGATTGATATCTTCTGAACATGCAGGCTGATTTGGCTATATAGCCAAACGACCTGCCTGTTGAGCGGGTCCCGGTGACATCACTGAACAATATTGGTGCCCGATATCGTTCAGTGTGTTTGCACAATATCAGCTGCCCTCTACTGTAGCCAGTATGGTTAACTATATCGGCCACAGCCAGGTAGACTGTGGGTTGGCAAGTGTGTATGGGACTTTAGGTGAGACAGCGATAATGTATATGGTGCAGACCAGTTAAAATAAAATAAAAATTTGGTTTATATGATTTTATTATGAAGTGTTTTGATTTATTTTTCAAAAAAGCATATTACTGTAGGGATCGTTTTAGTCTTCTCTATTAATGCATGTTGTAAAACTGTACTGTACATTAATGACATTACAATCAATGCAATGGTTAAGGTGCTGTTGGAATAGAGTGATGTTTTTTGTTTATTACTTATATCATGTAGCCAGAAAAAGAAGCAAACTTACTTTATTGTTCTTGATACAAGCTTATCAGCTGATTTAAGAACAAGGAGCTCTTGGAACTCCTAAATAATGTTGAGCACTGTTTCTAACCATGTGCTTTCTAGCCATCACATCATATGAGCGGAATATTCCTGTTTACACATAAAATTAGAAAGAAAAAACTGACACAAGACATCTTCTGATGTTGTTTATCCAACATTGCAAAATTCCTGACGGGAAAATGATATATATATATACAATTACGTAGCTCTAGGAGAGTTTGCAGAGATATGCTAGTTTTATCTCTAACCTTTTGGCTTTTACCCCTTTAAATGCCAACATGATGTTCAAAATATCCGCAAAAAAATGCCAGTGGCGCATACATTTGTTATATCAAGTCAAATAAAAAATTTTGTGTAAAAAGAGATATTTCCTATATAAGGTAAACATTACAGGTCATTATGATGAATAAAAATGTGTGCTTGGCAATTTTGACACCTATTTTGACAAATTCACTTGGCACTCAAATAGTTAAGTATGTTGCAATCAGTGGTGGCTCCAGAAGTAAGGCTGCAGTGCATTCCAAAACTGTAATAGGAGACCCATACCAACTGCCATGCCAAACACTGAAAATTGATGCCAGGACTCAGTGGCTCCCCTATTTGAATATTGGACTGTGATGCAGTCCCACTGGGAACCTTCATCAGACCTGGGCACAAGAAATTAGTCCCCTCTTCCCCTTCTCTTGACAACACTGCCTGAAGCATCCAAATCAGAAGGACACTGAAGACACTCATCTTCAGCTTAATCTTAATGGTATGATGCCACAGAGCAGACTGGAGCATCCTTGAGACACTCAGCTACTGTTGCCACACAGCTGCCAGGTATAATGGAAACCTCATTATGATATCAGGACATTGTATGTGTCAGGAAATGTATGGCCTCTTTATGGCCTTAGCTAACACCTCTATTGTGTATTTCCTTTGTAAAAACATGCTGCGGAATAATTTTGAAGAATTAAGTGTGAAGCCCCCATCCACTAGGCAGACATATTTCACTTGAACTCTTCTTTTATTTTTAACTCTATTCTCATCAGATACATTTGGTTAATTCTGTGTTAAACCCCTGGCAGCTTCAGATCAGATGGATCTTTGGTGCAGCACGTAAGATTTGTTGGTCAGATGGATCTGAGACTCAGCCGCACATCTGATCTGAGGAAGCACAGAGTTGGTCTTTTTTTGGTCAGATTGGTCTGTCAAATGCATATGAATCTGACGAAATCAGGACAGATCTGACTAGTGGATGGGGGCTTTTAGGTTGGAAGGAATAACTCAGGGTTGAACACTTATGAAATGAGATTTGGTACTTGTGTAGTTTTACGGCGGCAGCTGGCCGCCCGTTCCTTCCGGGTCCGTGTCCCCTCGCGGGGACCCACGCTTCGTGCTCGGTGCGCTCGCCTCACTTTCTAAAATCAACTCCACGCCCACGTGGATAGTGAGGGCATTAACTATCCACGTCGGCATGGAGTTGATTTTATAAAGTGTGGCGAGCGCGAGGGGATGCGGACCCGGAAGGAGCGGCCGGCCAGCTGCCGCCGTGAAACTACACAAGTACCATAGATTTTATACATTTTTACCACAAGTGCCCCCAACATAAGGTGAGACAAGGGGCACCCTAGGCTTGAACCTATGGTGATTCTTAAAGTCGGAGAGTAAACTGTTACTATAAAATGTTATAAATACTAGCAGGTCAAAGATATGGCTTTAAGAAAAACATATAAAAAATTATTTTTTTCCACATATAGCCAGAGCCAGCACTTGAGTTCACATCCATTGCAAATGTGCCACAAAAAAAAGGAAAGTTACAACTTTTACTTGTGCCATTTTATGGATGCTCAGCAGCACGCACCAAAGAGCATCACTCCTGAAGCAAGAAACAGAAACTAAAGAAGCATATGTTATCTCAGCATCTATGTCAGCTGCATCGGAACCTTCTCACAGCAGGAATCTCCACTGAAATAGAAGCAGAGTGTATTTGCTGTAGCAAATCTTGTGTGAAAGGTGTATGCCTTCAGCATCAGAGATTCTTCTCCATAAAGAACAAAGTCAGTAGATGCAAGAAATGTGCAGACAGCAAAGACTTGTGCAGCTAAATTACAGGTTGAGAATCCCTTATCCAAAATGCTCAAGACTGGAAGCATTTTGGATAACGTATTATTTCATAATTTGGAATATTTTTACATTTGAATGATGTATCTTGAGGTATCTTGCATTTATGTTGTACAAACACATCAAACACATAAAATACACACACATATATTTTATTTGTGCGTTAACCCCTTCAGTGGTAATCCCGAGAGAAATTTCCAGGATATGCTCCAGTGCCGAGAAAATTCTCGGGATTGCCACTGATGCGCTGTTTAGTGTCGGGCAGTGCCGCTGAGCGCTGAACACCGAGCTGAGCTTCAGCCGCTGCCCTGCTCCGGCTGCCCGTTCTCACCTCCTTCCCCCTGGCTGTGTGCGGCGTGACCTTGCTAACGTCACACCGCATACAGCCAGGTTGTTGGGAGCAGGGCCCAGCAGCGGATTATGTAGTGCTCAGCGGCGCTGTCCGGCCCCAGGAAGCAAAGTGGTTGGGTTTTTTTAAGGGAGTGCTCTCAAAAACAAACTTGCCCTGTGGGGAGTCCTCCCTAAAAAAACACAACTGAATGGTGAATATTTGGATAAGGGATACTCAACCTGTGTTGCAACATATCTTGTAAAAAATGTACACTGAAATGTAATCCTTGATAACAGAAATGCAAGTAATATTCACATAAGTTATGAGCTGCTAATAAATTGAACTACAACTGCCTGCGATTCCGCAGCACATATGTCTTTACAGCCATGATTAAATGGCAACAGAGTACAGGCATTCAAATAAAAGTTTCCTCCGGTGCATTGCCAGACAATGCTATACTGGTTATTAACATTAGACTATCTGATTTTCTCAATATTGATCTTTTCATCTAAAACATATTCAAGACCATTATAAAGTTCCCCCCAACTGCTGGCAGTACCTAAGGGAATATAGAACAATGGAATATGCTGTGCTATATAAGAAACTGTAAATAAATAAATAATATAATGTACGTCATCTATCTAGAATATAAGATCTTGGGTGTCTAAAGCCAGGTAAGCGTGCTCAGCTTTTTTTATGGGAAAAGCAGATAGAGGTAAAGACTTCATGTAGTTTCTCTAAACACCTTAATACTGTACTTCTTATCAGGATTTGTCATAACAACTAAAGGTCCATAAACACTGGGAGTTTTGCGTGGCATGTATGGACAATGATGAAAATCGCTAGGCTGAAAATACACACTGAGTGATTGTTGACCTTTTGAGCGATTTTCCCGAGGGTGGAGGACTTTTCATAGTTGGACATTACGGAAAGCTGTCCAGCAGATGAGCGGCGGCTGTTGGTGATGATGTGCGCTCACTGCTCATCGATGGCCCGTACACACTGCACGGCTTTTGGGCTGAATGCAGCTTCAACTACAAAACTGAGCTGCTTTCAGCTCAAAATCGCCCAGTGTGTATGGGCCTTTAGAGATAATGTAGAGATTTATTAGAGATGTGGCTCAACATAAGAAATATAGGTACTTCTTTACTTTCACGGCGCCAGCATGGCGCCGTGCGTCTGAGTCCCCTTGCAGGGCTCGCTTCGCTCGCCCACGCTGCAGGCTCGGTGGCTCGCTACGCTTGCCACGCTATTTAAAATCAACTCCATGCCAAATGGATAGTGGAGGTATGAACTATCCATGTTGGCATGGCGTTAAGTTCCTTTCTTTTACATAGTTTCTGGCGAGCGTAGAAGCCAGAAGTAGCACGGCGCCAATATAATCTGTCTGTAAAATATCAGAACCTACCAAATCAGCAATGGATATCTATACCAGGTTGAACTAGATGGACGCAAGTCTTTTTTCAGCCTTACCTACTATGTAACTATGTAACTATGTAACAGTGTTACGAAAAAGCTCTTCTACCCTATTAATACACAATATAATAATTAATAAAATTGCAAATACATTGCAAAGAATGGCATCTTAAGAATTTGATTAATTAGTGCAAAACATGTGCTTTGTACAGTATATAAAATGCAGTTCTTTACAAACACAAATATAGAATACAAAAACAATTACAACAAAATTAAATGGGAGTCTCTTTTTGTGCTGCAGTGCAAATAAACATCAAAACTTCATCTATTAGAATGATAATCACAGTGATCCGCCATTCAAAGGGGTCAACAGCCAGCCAATCAAAGGGTCTAGTTAGTGCAACAAATCATCAATGTATTTTGTTTGTCCAGTGCACTAGAACCTACATTCCCAAATGGGGTCCACATGGATCACAAAGTATGAAAAATTCAAAAGACGGAAAAAAAGGAAAAAAATACCTGTGGTGATCATATCCTTTTTAACCTTTTGTCTATGTCGACCTTGACCATTTTGTTTTGACCTTGTCTGTCTACTCAGATACTGTCTACCATTTACACTGTAACCATAAAAAGATGTGTGGTTTGGTTCTTTAGATATCTTAACCCACCTGAATTTTGTTGATCCGAACTGAACCAAGGTGCTGATTCTGGTTCACTCGCAAAAAAAGCTAACTCCTTCTTTAATGGACAAAACCACGTGCACTGCAAGTGGTGCACATATAACATATACAGAGAGTTATAGATTTGGTTGGGGTTTGTACTTCAAACAGATATCTATATTGCAGTCTAAAAATAAAGCAGGCAGTATTTACCCTGCACAGAGACAATATAACTCACCCAAATCTAACTCTCTAGGTACATGTTACATCAGCCCCACCTGCAGTTCACATGATTTTGTCTATTAAAGAAGTAGTTTGCTTTTGCAGTGAACCAAAATCAGGCCCCATCTCCCGATTCTGATCTTCCGACAGTTAAAAATTTGGATTTAATTTCATGTTTGGATTGCAAAAATGACAGATTTGAACAATTTTTATCCATTTTCAAGAAATTCAAACCTCAAGATTCAGATCTTAAAATAGAATTTGAAACCAAAACACTTGAAAGTGGTTTCGAAAAATGAAAACTGAAATCAAAACAGGATCATGAACTAGAACCAAATCCAAAGCATGAGATTCTGCTCACATATATAGTGTTTACAGACAAATACAATGCATTTTTGTGCATATGCTCATATAAGAAAAATAAGCTGATCTGTACCTTCAATTATACAAGTACCCTATTGTTTGATGCCAGGGCATTGAATTTATATTTTTAGAACAATGTGGGAAAAATCTTAAATAGAATAAATAATTAGTGTCTCGATATAAAAAAAGTCATAACGGATAATGTGCTAAAAGATATGTGTGTCTTACCTACTCTATGTAATCTTAAATCTGTACAACTTCCTATACTGTATATGTAAATACCTTGAGTAGAAGGTAACTTGCTCTCCTCTTATCCATGCTACAGGTTGCAGTGACATTACCCTTTTGCTAAGGAAACCCTAAAGGAGACACCAGGAAGTCTCGAAACATGTTGGCCTGATGCATCCTGTGCATGCTACAACTTACCAATGGAATCCACTTACCTGTTTCCTAAACTGTCTGTCGGCATAGAGGCACCGAACATGAAGCATGGTGAGTGAAGTGAGCTATACAAGGGTACACATTACACTAACTGGCATTAAACTGTCAATGTCGACGGATGTCGACATTGACACCCAAAAATGAGAGAAACTCATGTCTACGTTTTCATGTGTCTACCTTTTTCGTGTAGACATTTGACCATGTTGACCGTGTCGGCCTTTCCCATGTCTACCTTTTCTAGTTCGACCTTTTGACTCTGTCAACATATGGCATGTAGACCTTTTAGGGTAGACCTACTGACTGCCTAGACACTGTCTATCTAATAATCCACACCCTAAAATTTATAGTGCCTTAAAGGATTTGGGAATTTTTCCTTTACCTAATGACCTGTGGTGTACCACAGAAAATAGATTGCATAGTGTGTGATAATTGGAAATATTAAACTGTCTTTCTTATCCAATAAGATGAACTAACACTGTCAATGTTGGCATTCGTTTCCAGGCAACCATCCAGGAAGTACTGTCCTCTAATAGAGATAATGAAGGTAAGCATCTTCTGAGCCAGGCTTGTCTCAGGAGTAAGGGCCAGGTCCATTGTATTTTTTAGTATGTGTTTGTGTGAAGGGTAAGGATTAGGGAACTATAACTTAAAGCTATGGCTCTTCTATAAAATCTTTTTAAAATAATATGACAAGAAAGAACCCATTAATACATAGAACGGGCTAACAATGCATAATGCACTGGCAATGTTTATGTAAGTAGCTGGAATACTTGTAATAGCACTGTACTTATTTAAATAATTCACTAATGTTCATCATACTAATAATGTACGGGATATGTTAGCTTCAGAGAGCAAACATATTTTCCATTAGTGCAAATGACTTTAAAATGCAAATAAATTATTTATCGCTAGACCACCATAAATTCATATTAGCTCCTGCAACATTTTAAGGATCATTATGAAATCAGATAAAACCTTAATCAACAGCACAATTTTAAAAGGTTGCATTGATCTGCATGTCATGTGGTGAAAGAGTAACTCAGTAAATATAACCTCGGGGACAACATGAAAATTACACATCCATTAGGTGTATGTCATGAGCACATGATCACTGAATCTCAGCTGACTGCCACTCCTCCATGCACTAATAAGAAACATGTTGCTTGTTAAACAGAAGAGCTGGAAATAAAAATCTACAGCAAGTAAAAAAAAATTGTTTATAAATGTCCTATGATACCACTCTTGATTCTATTCAAGATGTTATGTTGCAGCGGTCTTAGGATAAACATAGGGATGCTTCCTAGCAACAGATGGAAGCCGGCAATCTGCTGGACCTATAGCATCCCAGGATAACTTGTTAGTTCCATGTGCTCACATCCTACTCTGGGTCTTCCTCTTTCATCAAATAAGCCCTGTTGCTGCCAATTCCCAATTCTACTCATTCTCATTAGCAACCAAATGCCCCAGTTTTACAGCCAAGACAATTTTCAGTTTTGGGTTACAATCATTCTGTGGAGAATAACATTTCTAGACTTAGTTTATAAAAGTGAATTTTATATACATATAACTTTCTTTCAGTAGCAGGATTTATATGCACATTTTTTTCTTTTTTATGAGCACTTTTTTTATTATCTGGATTTAAATGTAAGATGTATGGTTATTTTTAATAGTAAACTATACACTATAAACTGAAGATATCTGCAGACCTCTGTGTTTTGGTTCTAAATCATTGTCATGTTCTGGTTTTGCAATGTTTTGAGTTTGGTTTTGGATCTGGGCTAATAGCTTAAATCATGTTCTTGGTTCTGTTTCTGTTCCTATAGTATAATTATTACAAATAACAAATTTTTTAGCCATTTTCAATTTTAATCACCTCACCATACACTGACACAATGAGGGACTTACAGTCCATGCAATCAAAAAACAGTTTTTAAATCTTAGTTCTGAGCTCTAGGGAAGACCAGACTTAGGACTCAGTCAACCCATATCCCCAGAATTTATTTGCGTTGGGATTTGATTCCACTCTACTAAATCACTCGCCTCATCTGTAGTAATATAACAATCTACTACACTGTATGTATTAATTTGACATTAATAGCAGGCAGGAGAGACCCACTGCTGGGGTAAATCCTTGTGACATGAAATTCTCTTTTTTTTAACAGAAATTGTCTACAATTGTCTAAAATAGAACAACCCCTGTCATATGTTCTCTGGTACCTCTGGTGGTTAATGACAGCAGTTACTAGTGGTCCTGGTGCTGTTTATACACAAATGACTACAAATATATATAATCTGTGGCTTAGAGATATGGATTAGGTGATTTACAGATATGTAAAAAATCTACTTATAAAGTCTTTAACAACCGAACATAAAATACCAAATAATATTTTTGGTACTTATGTATTACCTGGGCTCCCATGTTAAATGCACCCCATTTTTTCATACCCCTACTATCCAACTACGCATGGAGTTGATGTTATATAGTGTGGCGAGCGCAGCGAGCCACCGTGCCCGAAGCGTGGCGAGGGGACGCGGTCTCATAAGAAAAACGGGAGCCCAGATATTACATGGTGCAGGATATATATAATGCAGTAAAAAAATAACAAAAAATTGCTCTTCGGTACAATGCACACTTTCACTATTAGACTTTACTTTTTTAATGTAAACTTATAAAAATGTAAAGTTTTAATAAAATACTAATCAAAAGTGTGCCACAGCAAAAAGAACCATCTTGTTTCCTTTATTTTCAAACAAATTGGTTGAGGTAATGTGCAATTATGTACTCATAAAAGTCCTACGGTAGTTGGACCATTGCCAAACTCTTTATATAATCATTGTGACTATAAGCAACATTAAAGTGGAACTCATATATTTGCTATGAAACACAAAGCTAAAACTATAATGTACCATAGCGTTACAATGGGAGTGTGGTGCTTGTGGCCTAATTCAGACTTGATCACAGGGCAAATTTGTTCTCAATATGGGCAAACCATGTTCACTGCAGGTGGGACAACTGTAACAAGTGCAGAGAGAGTTAGATTTGGGTGCGGTGTGTTCTAACTGAAATCTAAATTAAAAAGTATACATAAAGCAGCCAGTATTTACCCTGCACATAAACAAAATAACTCAACTAAATCTAAGTCTGCAATAGGCCCTTGGTTAGTAATTTGATCTAGTCAAACTGAAAAAAGAATACTACTATAGCTATATGGTGCTACATGCAGTATGTCTATTCCAGGTTTATGGTCTTCTCCTGCAGCCAAAGCAACACATGGTCTAATTCAGACTTGATTGCTTGGCAATTTGTTCTCAAAATGGGCAAAACCATGTTCACTGCCAGTGGGGAAAATGTAACATGTACAGAGAGAGTTAGATTTGGGTGGGGTGTATTCAAAATTACATCTATATTTCTGTATAGGAATAAAGCAGACATTATTGTACTTGCGCAGAAACAAAATAATTCACAAAAACACCATTAGCACTGGCCAGCATTGGCTGGTAGCCCTCCTGTCCCTGTCATCCTCCTCCAGTGGTCACTGATAATGTCTGACGTTATTAGTGATGAGCACCGAGAGAGGAGCCACTGCTGCAACGTACAAGACAGAAGACAGAAAGAACAAATCAGAATAGAAAAAAAATCAGAAGAATAAAGGCCTTAGAAAGGTAAGTGAAGGGCAGCAAAAGTTAGGGTGAAGAGTTACCAATGGAGGAAAGAATAAACACAAAAGAACAAACCTATTAAGCTGGAAAAATAGTGGACAGAGTTCATCTAAAAAGGAGCCTATTGTAATTGTGCTTTCTCTTGATGCCCAGTTATCTTAGATGGTGTCCGCTGCTGAATAGGATGAGGGCTGAAAAATGAGTGCATGGGGGTTGTTTCAAGCTCATACAGCAGAAAGTGACTGCATTAGTAGGAACAGAACTGTGAGTAAAAGTAGCGTGTCTCATATGCAGATATATAGATAGTAATGCACACTCTACTTCATCTATTTAGTGTTTTAACCAGCCATACAGTATAATGATTGTGAATCCTTTAACTGTAACTGTTAAGTACCAATCCTACAGATGGAGTCCTTCTCAGCCAGCGCTCGCCAGCGTGGACATTCTGGTGGGCACTGGAGCTGAATGAGAGGGCTCCATCTGTACTTTATATGCTGGTAGTCCAGCTGTCTGAGACCAGCAAAGAAAGTTTTCACTGTGAGTCAAAGAAATAAGGGCTCAATTTACTAACATGAGCTAAGAGATATCCTGCAACTCTATGTATCACAATGAAGCATGATGGGTAAAGCGTTAGGTGAAGTGGAAAACATTCCAACTGGAAATTTTACTGATGAACCTACATCTAATCAAGGAGATGGAAGATTATGTTCCAAACTTAGGGCCTTATTTTGGTTCATTCTTTCTGACAAAATCCTTCTTAGATGGACAAAACCATGTGCACTGCAGGGGGGGCAGATGTAACATGTGCAGAGAGAATTAGATTTGGGTGAGTAATTTTGTTTCTGTGCAGGGAAAATACTGACTGCTTTATTTTTACACTGCAATATAGATCTCACTTTGAAGTAAAACCCCACCCAAATCTAATTCTCTCTGCACAAGTAACACCTGCCCCACCTGCAGTGCACATGGTTTTGCCCATCTAAGAAGGATTTTGTCAGAAAGAATGAACCAAAATAAGGCCCTTAGTGACAGAAAGGAAAGAATTCTAATTTTTCTCAAAGCACTAAAACAGCAAAGTACTGCGAGAGTGAGTATTGTAGTTGCTACTACAATAGTACTATCTTGATATGATCTTATTGCCTATAGGAATGACAAGTAATATGAGTCACATTTGAAAAAAAATTAATGTCTTTTATATTTTTGTGATTTCTCACCAGATACTCAGACAGGTGCTGCGAGACAAGACTCAGCAGCTATGCAGACAATGAAGAATGTAACTTATAAAACAAATATTGTGCAACTGAATGCTGCAAAATGTATTGTCAGATAATATAAGAAAATGTACAAGCTACTACTATAGTCAGGTGGAGCTAACTAACAAAGCAAAATAAAACAAACAAATCAGGTCAGCTGAACAGTAGCTAAATGGCAGAAGTCAGAAGTGTAACTCTGGGAGGCAATGGAGTCATCTGTCGCTGGGCTTCTGCTCCCCAGGGGCTACCTCTACTCTCCTGCAAGTTTGAATCAGTTTTGAACGCTGATGATATTGCTTCTGTGGTTGAAATATATACGTGTTCTTTATGTGTGTGTGTGTGTGTACAGTACTTCATGCAGTATCTTACATAACAGGGGTACTATACAGGGGTATTATAGCACTAATATCATATTATGTGCACTCATTTATAGCTCCCATTTCCATGATACTCACATTGTTGTCTTGAGAATTTATAAATAATTGTGCAATGTTTATTGTTTTCCAAATAAGAACATATGGATATAATAAATATGTGGATTTTGATCAAAATTATAGATGTTATAGAAATATCTATATTGCTACACATAAAACTCACATAGAACAGTATCAAGAAAAGGGACTTTTTAATATAAATGTAGTTTTATTAAATATAAATATTTTTAAACAAATAGTGTAGTAATAATAGTATTAATAACATTGCATGAGTCAGGGAGACTTCCGGGTACGGCATGGAGGAGTAAACAGCATCTCCTCACGCCCAGCTCTAAACGCTGCCACACTGTCGGCATTGCACAGAAGCCGCTCACTCTCCCCCGGCGACTAGATTCGGGCATGGAGAAGTTTCTGGAACCCCAAGGCACCTCCAGGCAAACCTCTACTCCACAGCCACAAAGACAGCAGAAGTGGCGCATTGAACAAAACATGGCGCCTGATGTTGACTCTACCCTGGGAATGCCCACAGCCAAGAAGCAGACTACTGAAACGCTTACTATAGATACAGGTACCTTGGGCACACTCAGTTCACTTAACATTACACATGGGGATATAATCTCAGCAATACAAGCATCCATAGCCCCTTTGCTACAGAAAGCAGTGTCTGACATATCCCTGCAAATCGACAGGCTCTCAGACAGACTGACTGAGGCTGATACTCAGATCAGCACAAACATGGATGATATTCAGGCTTTACAGAGATCAGTGAAAGCTTTTTAAAGGCTGACAACAAACACCTATCTGACAGGCTTGACAATGCTGAAAACAGGCAAAGGAGAAATAATATTAGAATCACTGGCATCCCTGAATCAATCAAGGGACCCCAGCTAGAACAGTTTGTATGTGACACTCTTTTGAAACTTCTTCATGTAGAATCCGTTCTACATGAAGTAGCATGTTCGGATATATTAATAGAGAGGATACACAGACTGGGAGCATTGGAATCTAAGGCTCAACCCCGGCCAAGAGTTGTGATCCTGACAATGTCTTAATTATTTGCACAAACAAACAATCTGGAATGCTTCCAGAAAGATTAATCCCATCAAGTGTGAAGGACATATTCGCAGAATATTCCAAGATTTTTCCAGTGAAGTTTCGAAAGCTAGACGCTCCTTTTCCCCTGTCTGTTCTGCCATGGTGGAATCTATTTTATGCAAATGCTCCCCATAGCATTACAAAATCAGATATTTCTTGCCTTGAATCGATGTTCTCTAAATTCATATGGTAGAACAAACGCCTTAGAATTGCCAAATTAAAACTTCAAACTTTGAGATCTGAGGGTAGGTTTGGTCTCCCGGATCTGGATAAATATTCATCGGCTGTTTTCTTCAGGTACATTAGTGACTGGGTTTTGAACAAAGCTGCCTATACAGATCTTATATTGGAACAGGCTATTTTCTCTTCCTATGCCCTGGGTGCATTGATACAGGCCAAAGGCACAGAGATTCCAATGGAGACAAAATCACATATTCTGTTTCGAGATACCTACTCTAGGTGGTTGGCTATGAATAAGAGCTTTCTCAGAAATCCTCATATATCTCAGTTCATCTCTCTATGGGGCAATCCATCATTTTTACCCTCAATATCTAATGCATCATATAATTCATGGAGAGAGAAAGGAATAGATCTGTCGCACAAGATTTTTGAACCTGGGGGCTCTTTATGCTCTTTTTCTGATCTCTCCCAACGATATAACCTACCCCGCACACACCAGTTTATGTACTTCCAAGTAAGGCATTTCCTGACCTCAATAAAGGCACCAAGTCCGGAACCTGAGTGACAAATATTACTATCTCAAATTGTATCTATAGATTTACTTCTAAATTTTCTTTTAACTAAATCATATAAAATAAAATATATGTATATATTATTGATGAAACAGTGTAAAACAGGTTGTGCTCAATGGCATTTTCTACTGGATAAATGGATGAAAGATACACCACATATGGTACAGATGGAAGATCTCATTGGTTTACATAATAATTACTCAAAGCCTTACAATCTGTATATTTACAGGAGGTATACCTTTGCACTCTACATAGGGCATATATAACACCCCATAGATGTAGGCATATGGTACAGGAGGAGACAGGTAACTGTCCCAAATGTAGAGCAACGATAGCAAACTTTGCGCATTGTATGTGGGGTTGTTATAAGATTCAAAGATTCTGGTGTAAAGTTATAAACATTCTCTTCAGTGTATTTCGGGTACAGTTCTCAATGGATCCCTTAGCGCTTATGGGACTTTCTTTTCGCACATGGCCAATGGACAAGGTTAAAAAACAGAATCTCCCACTACTTATCTTGGTACTTACAATAGCAAGAAAAATGCATTTAATCCACTGGACCAGGAAAGATGCACCACAGTTAACTACAGTCAGGCAGAAGCTTACACAGATCCTTTACTCTGAAGGAAATATGCAAGACTGAACTTAACCCAAGGGACTCGCAAATTCTTTCAAAAATGGACTCAGATTCTAGAACTCATATCCTTTCCATTTTTGAAGTTGTTTGAATATTCAATTCTTATGTAAGGGGTGCTATATTAAATTTGTAATGAGCAGGGAATGCATACGCATGTAAAAATATTATTGGAAAGCCTCACATATTAATTATGGATAACACCTAGACTGATGTTGAGTCACTAACGGTATAAGAAATGTACAGGATAAATATATCATATATAATATAATTTCTGTTGTTGTCACCCCTCCCCCCCTTTCTACAACTTTTACCTACCTAACATTCTGTCTGTGTCTATATTTGTTATTATTAGTTTTGTCTGGTTTGTATTGTTTTGGATTGAACAGTGATACAGTCCAAACAATTTTGATTCAACATATACTCGCCTATTTACACCCTATACCACGATTTTGGAAAAGTACAAATTTATATCACTGGTTTAGAGGCAATTGATATTAACGTAAGACTCAATCTCTATTACAATGGGAATTATATCTCTATATGTGTATGTTGTATGTATACCCCCGTATAGTGTATCAACCTATTTTTGTTGGAAAATAGCTCAATAAAAAGCTTTAAAAAAAACTTGCATGAGTCATGGAGGTGTGCTATGGCAGCTAGGGGATACATCATATGATTTTTCCATATTATGGAAAAATATAAAACCCAATTGTTAGTTTGGGATTGTTTATTATCAGAGGAAGCTTGGAAACAACAGTTTAATCAAGAGAAAAAAATATTTTTGACATTTTTGGGTGTGTTGATAAAGATTGCGTGTTATGTGTCCTATGAGGAGGTACAGTGTATTTCCTCTAACTAATAAACAACAACTATCTGCATTCTGAATGTGACAGATAAGTATTTGTGTCTTTTTGGAAAATACTGTAAGTGGTACATTAAGGGTAGATAATGAAGGATATGGTGTGGTCGAGTTATTTTATGAAGGCACTTTCTTGTATTAATCCATGATTGTAAGACCACCATATAACATAGCGTGCCCTCAGAACCACAACTCCCCCACCCCCCCACCAGTGAACTGATGACAGTAGATAAAATACAAGGAGAGGGGAAGGTATCTCATACTATCAAAACAAGCGTGTCAATGTTCTCCTTGGATCGAACACTGATTAAAAATTAAGCTTCCCATTCCTCACTAACAAAAATTCCATCTCTACAGTATATCTCCTTACCATTTGGGCCCATGTTTGGAAATATACCTATATTCAACAATTTGGCTTATCTCTAAAGATTGATTGCAATTACTTTTTCTACATAAATTGCATTTTACAAGCTTGAGCTTTGGCTCTTTAAGTGACTTTATATTACCGATAAGAATCTTGGACTCATTGGTTGACATTCTAAAGTTTGTAAACTATTCAGTCCCATTCATTTCAATACAGATCAGATCCTATTCCTGTGAATCATAAAGAACTCAAAAGCTACATGCAGGAATCTATAGGCCTCTGATAACTTGGTGAACATTAATTTGATGGCTCTATCAATAGAACAAAGTATTCAGCAGCTTTTTTGGAAGAGTAGTTATTAGAAATACCATTTTTTTCTCTAAAAAAAATCAATATGGAATAGGTTTGCATAGTTGTCCTTTGGGGCAGAAAGACCAAAGTGGAGTTTGGGCCAAACATATGCAATGACACGTTTGGTGTATAAATACAAATACAAGATTCCGACATCAAGCATGGTGGTATAGAGGTTATGATTTGTTCTTGTTTTTTTCCCCACCACATGACTTGTATTGTATTGATGTATTACAGTCACAAGATCTCAAAAGTATTCAATAAAAAAATGATTGGTTATTTTTCTTCAACAACTAAGGCTTGGACGGAAATGGTCCGTACAACAGGTATATAATACTTAGCACGCCTGCAAATCTGCAAATGAGTGGATGAAAAATAAAACAAATAAATAAATGTATAAACAATGTGATTAAATTAAATTAAAATCTAAGCTTGGGATTGGCCTAATGGAATTCCAGATCTCAATTCCATTAAGATATATCTGTGTGAAACGTAAGAAGTTGTGCATAACACAATAGCATCACAACTTCTAAAACATATTACACCTACTAATAACTTTTGAATACTTTAAAGAATGTCAAAGAGAAATTAATGTAATAAAGTAATCTAAATAGTGCATTTAAATCACATTAATACACATTTGTTTGCATATATACAAAAATTATGCTGGCACATCATTTACAGATAGAAATAAAAAATTATGTGCATATTCAATGCTGTATCTACTGTATTTGGGACCTACTGTGGTTTAGATAACTTGCGTTATCTTTTGTGGGTACCTGCATACCAATGCAAAGATATGTGTTGGAATGATGATGATGCCAGTTGGCACCAAAAACACTATATAGCCATTTTTGATCGCCTATTTATGTATTGACCTCTCCAATTAATAGTTCTTTATTCAATAGCATTACAGTGTTTATCTATTTTAATTTTGTATCTATCTCTTTCATATCTAATATTATAGGAAACAATATTCTGTAAGATTTTATAAGGAAAATTTCATTAACACTTTTAGTAGCATCAGTGTGCCTAACCATGTCTATGTGCTGGGTTGTCATCATATAGTAGAGGCAGAGGTGTAACTCTGGGAGGCAATGGAGTCATCTGCTGCCGGCTCCTGCTCCCAAGGTGGCACCTCTCCTCCCATGCGAGTTTGAATCGGTTAATTGAAAGCCGTCCATATCGCTTCTGTAGCTGACTCCCCCTCCTTACATAATTTTTGCAAGTTTCACACCATGTATTAGAACCTGTGACCTGTCTTACTGGAGACAGACACCTTACTGATTGAGCTACGTGAAGGGCACCAATATTTATATTGTCTCTGGGCAACTGGGAAAAGTTTGCACCACTGAGTAGAGGGGTGGTATTGTAGCTAGAGAACACCTAATTACTTTTCAAATCTGGCTACTATGGTCAGGAGACTATTCTCTTTGTGTAATGCACAAAAAATATGCTAGTGTGATATAAATAACTGTTAGTAATACTTGTTAGTTCTGTTTTTGCAAGATGGGGGATATTCAAGGACATGCCTATTCAATTGCGGCTATTTTCGGACGATTTTCCCTTGGATGCAGTTTCAAAAAAGGGGAATCTGCATTGGCAAAAAATGTAAGCAAATTCGACTTAAACACAAGGATCCGAGTAATTTAAGTGTTTTTCGACTGTAATGTTTTTTCCGGCACTATAAAATAATCATCACTTTAAATTAATAAGTTGAATGTTCCAATTATCTGAAAAATCGGTACTAATTGAATACCCTCCATAATGTTTTAGTTTGGAGTGCAAAGTGCATTAAACTATGCACATGTACAAAAGTTCTAAAACATTCTGTAGCAATGAGCAAACATGACTTCCAACTCTATAAAAAATAATGTTGTTGTTTTTTTAATTTTATAAAAAAACATGATATAAAATAATTGAGGTATGTATAAATTGATCTTAAAAATAAATTTCAGGAACAACTTTAAGACCAGATAAAAAATAATTGGTTCTTATCTTCAATTAAACTCTACAGTTCTACATTTCAAAGGTTTTGCTTCTGTAAAGCCTCTTATCAACTGTCAAAGTGCTCTTGGAGATAGATCAATATAATTAACAATACATAGTACTCCAATTAAAATAAGATGAGAAATCTTTTAATGATAATTTCTGCATCAACATTATCTGTGTCTGCAATATATTCAGAAAGCAATTGGTTATTTTAACTTATGTGTGTGCATTTTCTTTTGCTGAAAATAAACAATTTTATTTAGCATCCAGTGCAGATAATGATTTGTAATCCAAGAACATTTCTATTGTAACGAGTCAAACTGTCTAGAACAGTAGAAATCTCTTGTTACGGAACATAGAATTAGAAAGTAAGGTATAGAGAAGGAAAGACACTATTATTTTAGCTACACTTGTCATTGTGACATGCAAGAGAGATTATTAGAGGGGGTTTAAATACCGGGTTCACATATAGGATGTATGCTTTTTCGAAAGATCTTGATGAGATCCATAGTATATCATCTTCATCATTGTATATAGTTAAATGAATAACATATTATAACATTATTTTCAGCTATAATTACTGTCATAAAATATAAAATATTGTAATAGATTTGGAATCTCCAATAAATAAAGAGAATCAAAGACTCAAATATGTATGTAAAGCTGGAAGAGTAATGCATGACCTTTATGTAAATGACATAACAACAACTCAGCACTGTATTTTATATTGTTCAAGACATCAAGAGAATTATTGTTGTCCTACATTTGATTAAAAGCAAGCCTACTAATCTGCAAATCAGTTCACCTTACTAAGGTCGTTGCTAGGCTCTGGAAGCAGGTGTCAGGGCCTCATATAAAAACACACTGTCCCTTGGGTCATTTAAGTATTTCATTTTCAATTGATTTATAGCAGTACATTTGATGTGATTAATGGATAATTCAACCTAAAAACTATGTTGAAGGTAATATCCTCCACATAGCAGAATTGGAGATGCCATTTGTCATGGAACTCTAAATAAAAGTTTGTAGTGGAACTGGCCATTTCGCAAGTACGATATAAGATATTTGAGTTTGGCTTTTGTGGTGTTATTCCATGTCATTTTATTGCTAATTTAATTTCTTGTTTGTAATTTGTTAAAGTTATAGTCTATAAAAAGAATAAGTGCTGTTCTGTATATGTAATTAGCATATGTATAATATTAATAATAATAATAATAATAATAATAATAATAAGGATAATAATAATTAAATTTTGTTATAGATATAGCACTTTTCTCCCAATATGACTCAATGGGCAATACATTTGCCCAAGCCTAAGTATTGCCTGATCAATGATTAGGCTTGTTAGGCTGCAGCCTAGGACATAGATCTAAGATGAGTGGAAGGGGGACACCTCCATAGGTGAACTGGTTTCTGAAAATTTGTGGTCATCTTTTTCCAGTGAACAACTACCTTTTAATGTGTATCAGCCTCGATTTCCTCCATAACCTTGACTGGACACCTCCTGGACACTCCCCTTTATATGCACTGCAGCTAGAACTGCTGACCACTTATTAACAGGACTCATGGCACCTCCTCTATAGTATAGCATGGTTGGCCAGTATGAAAAGTTAGCACATGTTACCACCACATTTAATACACACCACACCTGGCCCGTTGCTGGCCTCCCGAGGTCAAAGTGTGGCATGAAAGCGCCAAACCATATAACCTGGGTCGAGCAACCCAGCAATTCGACCTGGGTTAGAAGAAGAGTTAAACCTGGACCACCCTCTGTATAATGGGGCGACCTGGGTTTAATATAAATGTGCCAGACCCGGGATTGGGATCCTGGGTCAGATCCATGTTTGCAATTTAAAAGGGGTATAACTATGCCTGCTGTGTTTAGACTGTCTGAATAGTCTGTATGGTGCTCTCTGTATTTTAGGGTGGTTACTCATATATTCAATGTACTGTATGGCAGATACAGGGATACTGTATAAATTACAAGGCAGAAGGATCTATGTATTGTATATAAGTAACAAAGATGGTGAGCACTGTCTAAAATTATAGCCACATCATGGAGGAGGGGTGGTGTACAAATGCATTGGTTGTGGCCAAATAATTCCCCACTGCTTCAAAAGCTTTTAATTGTGAAGTCCAAAATAGGAAGTTCCTAAGAGTCAAAGCCGCAAATCTTAACTGGGTAAGGGATGGATTAGGCTACTCACATGCTAGTTTACAAAGTGTTTCCACCATATAGAACAGCTAAGCCTGTTATTTGGTTCAGGAACTCTGTAATTATCTTGGGTGTTTGTGCACTGGGGTTTTCAATGCGCTTTTTGCAAGTTAAAGCCAAGTTCTGCTGTCAACATGCAAAAATTCACAGCCAAATGTAGAGTGATGCATATATTTCTAAGAAAACTTACTCGTCTCGAGCAGTAACTCAGTAATAACATCTAGAGAGAGTCGGTAGACCCCAGGTACAGAGTAGTTGGTTTTACAAGCTGTAGCGCAGAATATGGAGTGAGCTGTCAGACAGACGGAGGTCAGAATGGAGATGAATACTTACCCTAGGTCAGTAACAGTATGTCAGTATATAAAATAATACACACAAGGACAGTAAGAGTTAAAGAGAAAAGACAGACAAGAAGCCTCTTTGGAATTTTTGAAGATAAACTTGTCTTATACTCTGAACACGGAGGCAGAACTTAGTTGCAGTCAGTTCTCAGCATCTACTTTGACCAACACCTGTGGCTTTTCCTGTAAGACAATGCTTTAGGTACTCATAGAGCAGTACATCAAGGTAAGCAAAGGTGACCACACTGGGAATGTGAAAAAGAGCAGAGCCACAGATAAGGGAGAACTAATATGACACTGAGTCTAGTGCCGGAAAAGATAAAAGGATTCAAAGATAGAAAAATAGGACAAACAAGAACTGAGATCAGGACAGACACCACAATTATATCTTATATTATAGAATAAAGAATTGTCCAAAGAAGAACAGGTTTTAGAGTGGCACATGGGTAATGTACAAATGACAACACAATGGGTGAAATTTAATAGGATGAGAGATTCAGAAAGTGATAGATTTGGTAAGAACTCTCCAGTTTTTTTTAAAGTGGCAATCATTTACACCGCAAAATCAAACTGGTTTTACAGTGTAAATGATTGCCGCCTTAAAAAAAAACCCTGGAGATTTCTTACTAAATCTCTCACTTTCTGAATCTCTCATTCTATTAAATTTCCCCAAATGTCTCTGTTTGGCATGCCCTATTATGTCATGAGATAAAATAAAAAAAAAATGCATAGCAGTAGAGTGTTATTTATCATTTTTTTATATTAATTTCTATTTCACATAACATTATACAAAAAAAATATCTTGACATATGCTTACATTTGTAGACGCTATGAGCAACAATTTGGAAAAATAAATGCCTATAGAAAAAGAAAACAGTTTGGATTGCTTTGTACACTACTTATAAATTCACAGCATCTGACAATGTGATTTAGTGACATGTTTTTGACTAGTTTATATACTTACAGTGCATTAACTTAATGCATTAAAATAATCAGTCAACTTAACCTAATTGCTTGTCTTGCTGTCAAATTAATTTTAAATAAAACACTGCCAAAAACGAGGGAAGTCCAGGAAATAAGACGAGTACAAGGCAATTATTGGATTTACTCTAGAGGAAAATTTGAGGGCTAGGGCACATTAGGAAAAATATAGCTCAGTGTCAAGCTTTCAGATGCCTAGCATTTGATGGCTTCGCCTAGGGAGTAAAATCCTTCACTTAACCTTAATACTAAAAAAAAGACATGACTGGTGTAAAAGAGGTAACAGCTGTATAAATTCAATCATATAAGATAAGAGAGCTGGGTAGGATTGTATTGATCACAATAAGCTCCGTAACTAATTGGAGTGGCATATACCCCCCACACAGAAACTTAATTCCACTTCTCTGCACGATCCCAGATCTCCTGCATGGAAGCTATCCAGGTATCTCCTATGGAGTTGACAAAACGGATCGACAAATTGGATTCAAATCAAAGGGGAAGAGGTCCACAACACCTTCTTTGCCAACTGTGGACAGTGAAGGCAAATGATTTCCCACCAAGCTGGACCACACCTGTTGAAGGAAAATGTTAAAACGACATACCAAAATCCACCTTCAACAAAATTGAATAAAGTAAAAGTGGTGGAAAATTGCAAAGTGGAAGAAAAAGCCTCTGGACACCAATATATAACTCCCAAAACTGTCCTTTTATTTGCTATTGGATACCCTACAGTAAAACAATTAGTAAATCTCCTAAGGGCACATTCCTTAATATGATAAAAGCTGAAAATTCATGACCTCTTCTGAAACCCTGGTTTTTATCTATCATCGGGTTAATAAATTCCTCTATAATAATGAAACAAACTATACAAACATGCACTTTTATATTATAAATATAAAGATTAATAGATAGACTGACGAACCACCCTCACGTTGTGTCCAGAAACACTTAGCCACTGCTGAGCCAGATTAAAGAGGCGCACAAATGGCATATGCCTGGATTTTCTTTTACTTATGGGGCAAACCGGTGTGCTCAATGTTACCATCCTCACCTCTGCTTCCCCTTACCTAGCTTCATCCATTGTGTATAATTCAGCCCACCCATTGGTCTTGGCAACTTATTTCCTCCCTTCTTACCATTGACTCCAGTTGCCAAACCTATAATTTTAACCTTCTATCTATAGCTCTCTGCTCCTTCCACTTTGTGTCTGTCTCTGTTTTCCCATGGCACTTGTCTGGCTACAGGTTTATGTGTTTATGTCTCTCTACCTGCATAACCAATTTTGCATCTGCCACTGCCTTGTGTGTGCCTCTGCCTCCACATTTCCCTAATGTGTTGCTCCTGAGTTCCCCATAGTTACCGCTTCTGCATGTGTGCCTTTGCCCTTCTCTCATGGATTCCACTGACTCCTTTCCATACTGTAAGTGTCTCTGCCTGCTGATGTCTGTGCTTCTGCCCCCTCACAAAGGGCCTTATTCGGGTTCACTCCTTCTGGCAAATTCCTTCTTAGATGGACAAAACCATATGCACTGCATGGGGGGCAGATGTAAAATTTGCACAGAGAATTAGATTTGGGTGAATTATTTTGTTTCTGTGCAGGGGAAATACTGATTGCTTTATTTGTACACTGCAATATAGATCTCACTTTGAAGTAATACCCCACCCAAATCTAATTCTCTCTGCACAATTTAAGTCTGCCCCCCTTCAGTGCACATGGTTTTGTCCATCTAAGAAGGAAATTTGCCAGAATTAGTGAACCAAAATAAGGCCCAATGCGTGTTTCTGCTCCCTTCCTCTTGTGTATCTCTGCTTCTGTTTCACATGCACCTCTGTCAGTTGAATGTGAGGTCATATGTTCTCTTTCACTTACCTGATCATTTCAATTGTTGTTGAAGATTTGTTCATTTTCCCACAGGAAAAGGAACTGAAAGAAATAGTGAAAGCAAAATATAGCAAATGTCAACATATTAGGTCACACATAAAGCATTGTAACTGACTGAAAACAATGTTGCTTCCTCACAAAAGAGTAGGAGAGTAATGGGGCGTACACACTGAGCGATTTTGGGTCATTTTCTAAGCGAGCTGACTAGATCTGCTTAGAAAAGCAGGCTATTTGGTGTAGTACAGCTGTTTGCCAGGCTTCAAGGCTATTTTCACTGACACATGCAAAATATAGATATATATATATATTTTTTGCACGTGTGCAAATCAAATTAATAGTTTATTCTATCAAATTCTTTTAATGCAATGTTAGTTACCATTGCATTGAAAAATTTGATGGTGGGCTTCCAATGTTCATCTCTACCCTGGACAATGCACTGCAGGGTAAATCCATACCCTCCAACATCTGAAGGGCAGAAATCGGGTAAAGCCTGCATGGTCATGGACCACGCCCCCTTTCCGAATGTGTACTGGGCATTTTTTTATTGCATAATGTTAAAATACATACAGATAAATATTATATACCTGTGTATATATAGATTTCGTCCAGGCCAGCACTCCACGCATATCAAGGGTTTACTGGCCCAGGTGCCTTTCTAGG
The DNA here is from genome assembly GCF_055691185.1 of Crinia signifera. NCBI lineage: Eukaryota > Metazoa > Chordata > Amphibia > Anura > Myobatrachidae > Crinia > Crinia signifera. The sequence goes on along the minus strand of NC_139221.1, from coordinate 251,942,809 downwards.
TATAAACATACCATAAGTAGTTTTCGCTGTGATGTCGGCACTCTTAGGACTTGTATAGAAAAAAACACACCAGACTGTGGGATTTCTTGTCCGACGTTTCAGTCTATATATATAGATATATACACACAGTATGTATGTATATATATATATATATATATATATATATATATATATATAAATGTGTGTATACCCACTCAGTGAACCATGCTCCCCTCTAACTGCGTCCCGCCAACCGCCACAGGTGCTCACAAGTCCTCCTGCTCCATGGGTCTTGTATTATCAACAGCGCATGCGCCAGCGAGCACACAAGGAGGAGTGCGGGAGGATCCGCACCGGAGCTTTGTGACATCACCGATGCATGGTGGCCGGGACCCGCAATGCACCACTCGGAACGGTGCTGAAGAAAGGACTTCAGCTGTTTTCCAGCGTTTACTACCTGCCAGGGCCAATCGCCGACAAGGTTATAAGGAAAACCACCTGGAACTCGAAGAAATCGGTACACCATTACACTGTGATTTTTGCCGGTACAGACCGTTAAAAAGCGGTACTGTACCAGCAGAATCGGTACAGTTGGAGGGTATGTAAATCCCATAAGAGCCTGCAAAAGAGATCAGAGGGGCATAGGTTAAGGCATGTGACAAGGCATAGGGGAAATCCTCTGACTGGAAGAGCTTATCACATGCTCCTTTGGTCTGCAGTAGTACAGGCTATGTTATGTATTCTGAGGATATGTGTTTTAATTCCATTCTGTGGGGGGGCAATGTGCTTTTTTTTTTACATGAGAGGCAATGTTTTGTTTACTTTACTGTGGGTACCGGTGTGTTTTTTTTTTTTTTTACTGTGGTGCAGTGCTGTCAAATGTGCAAGGATTGAGGCTTTCAGCATCCGTAGACACAAAAATACCTTAAATATCACCATCAGACCTGTCATGAACCTGCTTATTCTGAAAACATGCCTTGCACTTTACCTCTTGTCTGCAGTTTTTGTGAGTTCCCCAGTCTTGCTTCTCACAGACTGCATCATCAATTGCACACCTGTGTTAATCTCAGGCTGCCTCAGAGATCACATCCAGTTGTTAACTCCTTGTGTGCCTGTTAGCTGGACTTATGCAGGTTCTCTAATATGCTTGGCAAGTATCATACCAGGCTCTCACCATTCTTGGTACTAAGCATTGTAGTAACACTTTGATCACCTATTCTCCAAACCTGCAAGGAGTCTTGGCAGCAGTCACTGGGGTGTATTCAATGCCGCAGCGAGCGGCCAGCGAGGGGGTTAAACAGCGAGGATTGCAGAAAACCAGCAATCCTTGCTGTTTAACCCCCTCGCTGGCCGCTTGCTGTATTCAACGTTCACAGGACGGCGAGAATTCCCCAAAACAGCGAGACCCGCGGCTAATGCAGGAAACTCGCTGTATTTAGCCGCGAGTCTCGCTGCTTCTGGAGCCACATACGCCAATTTTCCCTCGCTCAAAAAATGGAGCGAGGGGAAAATGGCGTATGAAGGGGCTGCGTTGAATACTGTCAGGGTGAGTGGTGACAGCGAGCAGGAAGCTCTGCTCGCTGTCACCACTCGCCCACAGCATTGAATACCTGCCACTGTCTCCAAGTATCAATTAGCTGCAGAGTTCTAGTATGCATTAGATGCGGAGTCCATTTCTGATATTCCAGGCACCATCCAGTCAGTCTTCCAATCAGCGCAAGGCAAGGCATTTAAACCTCTGCTCAAGGAATTGGAAATTGCCTTGAGCAATGTCAGTGATCAAATCCCGATACCAGTATTTTCCTCCATAAGGATCTCCTGTGTTGCTACACTACAGCTTGATATCCAGTCTGTGCCTGTACCTTCCAGTTGTTACCGGCCCTTCAGTCCTTACCAGTTTCCAGGTTGCAACGGCTTCTCAGTCACTTCCAGCTTTCAAGTTTGTTGGTTACCAGTGAATATCAGCTATCCAGACGCTGTTTGATATTCAGTCACCATCCCGGAGCACAGCAAACACCAGCTAACCAGATGCTGTTTGATATTCAGCCACTACCCTGGAGCATAGCAAACACCAGCTAACCAGACGCTGTTTGATATTCAGCCACCATCCCGGAGCACAGCAAACACCAGCTAACCAGACGCTGTTTGATATTCAGCCACCATACCGGAGCACAGCAAACACCAGCTAACCAGACGCTGTTTGATATGCAGCCACCATCCCGGAGCACAGCAAACACCAGCTAACCAGACATTGGGCCTTATTCTGGTTGGAGCGTCCGGGCCGTACGCGTACGTCCCGGGGTTTTTTACGATCTGCGCATGTGCAGATACGCTAATGCGCCGGCGCGAACACTCCACAACGCTTACGGCCGGTGTCTCAACGTGCGAAAAAACCTGTACGCGAGCGTACGGGTAATGGGGCGGCATAGGGGCGTGTTGATGGGAGCGGCCGAAATAATGAGGGAAAATGGGCGTAAATATGGGCGTACACGGGGGTGTGCACCAAAAATGAGCGGTGCTACTACCGCACGATCGACTAAGGCACCGTTCGTTTCGAACACCAAACAGGCGGCCGCCAACCGCCAGCTAAAACCACCCCTACAGATACCGCATGCCAGCGTGCGCCTGAGTTGGCTAATTAACGCTGATTACTACTCAAACACATACACCTGAATGTAATAAGCAATGCTGCAGTCTATTAACTCCAAACCATGATTTCACTGCCTGCAAGCCACACATGCAGCACGCAAACACATTGGAAGCTTATGTTTCTATACTTCTCCACATTTAAAGGTTTGTTTAATTTAAGGTAAGAATCTTTTTATACGCTAAGGTAGGTATTTGCTAAACAGACACATTCACTACCTGCTTTCATAGACTTTACGCAGTAGCACACTCAATCTACACAAGTCGACATGTGTCAACGTGTTCACTCTAATACTAACATAGGTTTTGTATTTAGGATACAATAACATAAACCACATCTAACACCTACAAAGGATGTTTCAGCAATGTTTGAAGCCCATGACCACTATTTTCCACACAATCTTTGTATAGTACCCAAAATTATGACCTGTACCACTATCTCATCTGCTATGATTTGGATTTCACTACACTCTGGATGTAAGATGCCACCAATCACATTATTGCACTCTCATCTCTCTAACAAAGGATTCCTACATCTGCTTATGACACTGTCAAATCATATATATTTTAAAAGTTATGCATGTTTGTTCACAAGCTAATTTATCATGTTTGGCCCATTCACACATCTTTTTTTAGGGAGGACACATATGCATTCCTACAGAAATTTACCTTTTCACCCTTGTTTGTCTGCCTCACCCACTCCATGAGGAAAGCATTGTTCTGGACCTGCTTTTACCTACTACTGTAGGAGCTACCTCACCTGCACACAAACTGCTTTCTCACCTATTAAGTTGCTCTGCACATGTGCTGACACAAACTAATTAGCAGGGAAAAGTTGGATAGGAACATGGGAATGGCCATGGAGAGGGTTACACATGGGAAACTTCCACCACACTTCAACAAATGTTCAAAAATACCCTGGTCAGTAAGTACACATAAATCTAGTATTTGTTTCACACAAGAAATTACACATACCACAATTTTGTTTTAATTTGTAAAATAAATTTATTTGCTGTTCAGCATCACAGCTTGACACTTTAATGTGAGAAATCAAATAAACAAATAAAATAGACACACAAATAATAAAACAGCCAGAACAAGAGGTTGCATATCTCCAAACATGTGTTACCCTGCAAATGCAATGGTGAAAGAAATGGGGACACCAGAATACGTACTGCAACAACCAGGGTGAATACTAAGCAAGATACACACCACCAAAAAAAAATATCCAGCATTTGTAGAGGTCAAAATACGAACTTTCATGCCCATGGCACGCAAATGGATCGATGGGCAACTCAGGAAGCGGATGTCCAGTGCAATTTAAACCTTTGGCCTCCAACCACAGAGGAAGTGAACCAGGTCTCATTTGGGCCCTTTTTTGCCCCTTTTAGATGGGGCCTTGGGGACAGGGGCCTTTGGCTCAGCTGGCTTTCGGCGTCTTCCCCTAGTCGACACAGGAGGGTCAGCCGAGGTGGAAGGTTGGGGAGCAGCTTGGGGTGGGGCAGCAGATGGGGGATTGTCCCTTAGGGACCTGGCGGTGGACAGCTGCTCCGCAATAAGTTCATTCTGGCGGCTGAGGTGTTGGCCAATGCTTAGCATGCCAGCCGCCAGAGTTTCATTAATGCGGTTCAACGCCTCAACCTGCAGCTGGTTTGTGGCCTTCCACTCCGCCAGAAAATCCGCCACCTGCTGCTGACGGATCGCAGCATCCACCCCTTGCTGCTCGATCCTGTCCAGCGTCACCAACAGGCTCTCACTCAATGTCTCCTGTGGCTGGGGCTGGGGGCGACGTCTTGGTGGAGGCTGGACCACCTGCTCCACCTGTGGCTCTGCAGAGGAAGATGCTGCCGGTACATCCTGACTTTCTGCTTCTGCTAGGATAAGAATTGAAAACAATGTCACCATCACATACGCAATAAAAAATATCTTTCTAAATACAATGCATTACTGTGACTTACCATCAAAAGCAGCAGCAAAGACCTCCGCCGGGAGCTCACTGTCCATATTGGAGATCCCCCTGATCTCCCCCACATCGATGACGTCACAGGAGTCCAGCTCCAGGGGGGTATACTCCAAATGGTCAGGCATAGGACCGCTCCCGGTGGACATGCTGTGGTTGTACCGGTCAGTCATCTTCCTCTTCAGGGCACTTTTGAAGTCAGTCCACCTACAAGTTTAAAAATACAAATATCACCATGAGATATGTGCACCACTGTGCTACGTGTAGGGTTACCACCTAGTCCCTTTAATTCCGGACACATGTTACTTACACAGGTTCTGTGGCAGTTTAAAATTAGGTGAAGTGGAGTCTTGAAGTCAGCCAGCCACAGAACCTGTGTAATTAATATGTGTCCGGAATTAAAGGGACTATGTGGTACCCCTAGCTACGTGACATTTCCTAGTGTGGGTGATCTTATGTTTTTTTGCCATGTGTGGCCAAATATTTCTTTGATGGACAAAACCATGTGCACTGCAGGTGAGGCAGGTGTAAAACCCCACCCAAATCTGATTATCTCTGCACAAGTAACACCTGCCTCACCTGCAGTGCACATGGTTTTGTCCATCTAAGAAATATTTGGGCAGAAAGAGTGAACTAGAATAAGGGCCTCAGTTCCTGCTGGAGACTGCTGAAAAATTGACCTGACAAACACACTAACCTTTTCTTCACCGCGTCCCAAGTTCTGACCACTGGTGACACCTGGTTCACTTCCTCTGTGATCTTGTCCCAAAGGTTTCTCCTTGCACTGGCACCCGGCTTCCTGGTTGCCAATTCAATCCATTCGCGTGCCCTGGGCACTAGAATTCGCATTTCCGACTCTACAAATGCAGGGTTTCTCCTTCTGGTGGTGGTATCCTGCTCAGTCATCACCCTAGATGTTGCAGCACGTTTTCTGGTGGCCCCAGTTCTCTCACCATGCACCTGCTGGGTCACACCTGTTTGGAGAGATGCAACCTCTTGTTCTGGCTGGTTGCTTGGCCCTTGTGGAGCTGGTGGAGGTTCACCAGGGCCTGTTACTGAGGGGCCCGCTTGATCTTGCAGGCTACTCCTCTCTTGGGCCCTCCTTCTCCGCTCCTGTTCCCTCTTCTGTAATGCTTCAAGCAGGGATTCTGCTTGTGCTCTCTGCAGAGCGTCCTCTGCTGCTGAATCGTCAGAGTCAGACATGTTTGCAGCAATTGTGGGCTGCATCTGACTGAATATTTATATGTTAATCTCCCGCCACGAACAAGGGGGCGTATATTTTTCCCCGCAAGGTAGATGCAAATTTACGCCGATATTTCCCGCCGATAATTGCCGCTTAATTTCGCAGGTCTCAATGCACCTGATCAATCACCCGTATATGTATATACACAGGTTGTGGAGCATTGTGGGCTACATCGTGAAATGTGTGCACCTGTCATTCCAATGATGAGTGTTGTCAGCTGGTATCTGTTGGAGTTCGTGTATGCTTTGTGAGTCACATTTCAAAACATCACGTTATAATGCTTGCCTTGCATATGTAATGTCTATGCAATTGTAATACAGCAACATGTTGCATTGTGGCCCTTTAAGCAGCGTAGTTCTAAGTAGACGGTTGCGTGTATTAATTTCCGCATACTATATATACAGTACTTTTCTCTTCATGGCAATCGGTGTATTGAGCCCCCTTTAAGCAGCGTAGTTATGAGTAGACGGGGTGCGTGTATTATTTTCCGCACACTGTATATATACAGTTCCTCTCTATACATTGAATGCATGCTGTTGGTTGTGGTGTGTATATCGGAACGGTCCGCGTAAGTTTCTATTCGCATCCAGTTTGTTAATGTAAGAGGGATTAATAAAGTTAATACCAAACAAACAATTTTTTCAACCAATCAGCAAGCACCAAAAGTGATATATGTACCTGCAATTAATAACTGCGCCATTGCCACCATGACAGCAAACAGAGCTAGGCCATTCTCCAACTCTGAGCTGTTGGCCCTGGTCCACGTCATGGACCGTCACCTGGGGCCCAGGGGCCCATATGTTTCTAATGCGGACAAGCGGCGGGCGTATAATGCTGCCCGCCGCCTGATATTTTCCACGACCGGCGTCCGCAGAAGCCTGGGGCAGGTTGAGCGGCGCTGGTCAGACCTGCGCCGGCGGCAGCCCGTTCTACTGTGCAGCCTTCGCCGCCATATTGCCCGATGTAAGTTTTGATTACTAGTATGTCTGCGTTTTTTAGCAATGTTGTGTGTACTTTTTAAAAATAGGTTGCTGAGTATGGGGGTGTATATGGGGGGTATAGGGGGGTGTATATGGGTGTATATGGGTGTATATGGGTGTATATGGGGTGTATATGGGGTGTATATGGGGGGTATAGGGGGGTGTATATGGGTGTATATGGGGTGTATATGGGGGGTATAGGGGGGTGTATATGGGTGTATATGGGTGTATATGGGTGTATATGGGGTGTATAGGGGGGTGTATATGGGTGTATATGGGTGTATATGGGGGGTATATGGGGGGTATAGGGGGGTGTATATGGGTGTATATGGGTGTATATGGGGTGTATATGGGGGGTATAGGGGGGTGTATATGGGTGTATATGGGGTGTATATGGGGGGTATAGGGGGGGGTTTAAGTAGTTGCTCAGTTTTTTGGTGTAGGATATCAAATAGTTAGCATGATAAATGTCTGAAATATCACAGCAATGATCATTTGGAAGGTTATGAGCATGACTAATGTGAATTTTTCTTTCCCCCTTTTTTATGAATCCCAATCTTCGATTTCTATGCCATCAACATGAACATTGCAGCACAGGCAAGAGCCGCCAGAGAAGCCCGGGAGCAGGCACGCCGGGACCAGGCAGCCCCAGAGCAGCCAGAGGAGGAGGAAGAGGAAGAGGAAGAGGAAGAGGAGGAGGAGGAGGAAGAGGAGGAGGAGGAAGAGGAGGAGGAGGAAGAGGAAGAGGAGGAGAAGAAAGAGGAGGAGGAGGAAGAGGAGGAGGAGGAAGAGGAAGAGGAGGAGAAGAAAGAGGAGGAGGAGGAAGAGGAGGAGGAGGAAGAGGAAGAGACACAGGGTGCTGTTTGGACCCACACAATTTCCCCATCCCCTTCCCCCTCCACAACCCCCACCCCCACCACCTCCCCAACCCCCACCCCCCCCCTCCCCACCCCATTTCCAACCCCCCTATACCTCTCCACCACCCACCCCCAAACCTCTCCACTCCCCAGTAACACCCACTACCGTGGTCCAGACTCCGGGACCATCATTGTTGTTGCTCCAGACCCCCCCAACCACCGCACAGCCAACCAGCGGTGACGAGGATGGCTCAAGTAGCCGTAAGTAAATAATTTGTCTAATGTTTACCTACACATTTCTACACATCAACAATCACAACAACCACATATGTGTATCCAACATCAACATTAGTTGCAACATATCACTGCAGGGCGACCATGAGGTGTGTCCTGTCCTTCTCCAGGAACAAGGGTCCCCTTGGTGGTTTTTTTGAGTGTGGCCATGCCTCACCCCTTGAATAATTGACATAACAGTACATCCAATGAGATATCCGACATTAGTGGTGTGGTAGTTATGTGGCTCCAGGTGTTGGGTAACTCCAGTTCCCAGCATGATGTGCAACACAGGGCCGGATTATAATGGAGGCACAAGGGGTCAGTGCCCCTGGGCCCCCCTCTAGCTAGGGGCCCCCTGTGGTTGTCATGTATTTTTGACCAAAAAAATGTGTAAGTTTTTTTTTTTCTTTTTTAGCTACATGTTTTGTGCATGGGTGGGGTAGTGCTGCAGCTTCACCTATCTGCCAATGTGACAATGATTTATGGTGCTGAGCATCGGGAGCCAAGGCACACTGATTGCACAAGTGTGCAGTGCATTTCTGGGAGTTGACTAAGTCCCATGACACTTTGCACCAGAGGACAGAGGCTGAGAAGTTTGTGCTGAGCTCTGATTGGTGGAGCTCATTACATGCTTCTCAGGTCCATGGAGAACAGCAGCAGCAGCTTAGTCATGGGAGGGATTTTAATCAGAGGCAGCACTAGGACTGTGAGGTCTCCACCAGAGTAAGGGGCAGAGGGACAAACACAGGCTTTTCATGTGGTGTGTGTGTGTATATATATATATATATATATATATATATATATATCTACAGTATATATATATATCTATATATATCTATATATATATAGATATAGATATATATAGATATATATATATATCCCCTGCAGTTAATTAAGTATATTATTTTGTAGTACTGTGTTTACAGCAGACCCATCTTCAATGTAGTTTAAAAATGTATATGGCCTTCACACATAACTCTCAACTTATTTTTAGGTACAAATACAACAAACATTTGTGTATGTTATATATTAATTTTTTATTTTTATCCCTTCCCTACAGACACTGGACAGCAGCAGGAGGAGGTGGCAGCCCTAATGCGGGAGATTGTCCTCACCCTCCTGTACCTCCAGATCCTGTTTGGCCTTCTGGAGGCCCGAATTTAATTTTTTTTTATCCCCCCCCCCCCCTTATTATTTTTGTGCCAAATAAACGTTTATGTACAGTTCGAAATTGCCTTTGTTTTTAATCAGAAATATGTTAGAGGGCTTGTAAGGGTAGGTACATACAGATGTGTACTGTAAGTTATACTTGTAATTTGAGGTGAGGGGTAATGATTGATGTGTGAATGTGTGTGTTTTTGAATAAAATAACACATAGTAAAAATGCATGAATTTTTAATGTTGTTCGATTACAACATCACACATAACATCAGGGTAGGTATACATGTTACACATTGTGGACAAAGTAATTATGGACATAATTTAGTACATATACAGAAACACCAACATTACTTGATGTAAAAATAACAGCAATATGGGGACACATAGATAGTGATTAAAATGCCACATTAGAACATCACAAATATACATGTAATGTGGGTTAAAATGTAGTTTTATTAGGTCTTTATTAAGGTAGACAATTGAGTTAATAGAAAACAATAATTGAATAACAAATAGATTAATTAATCAATTGTCAGATTAGTAGTTGAGAGGCAAGATTTGCAGGTCCATATATGTGAAGGGTATGCCAGCGTGCACGGACGTACGCTCACTCTCACGAGCGGTGACATAAGCTGAGTTTTCCATTGAAAACAATAGGGACCCGTCCGTGCAAACTGGCGTACGCTCAGATCTCCGCAAGAAGTCGGTGGGGAGACGGAGGAAAGACGGCCGTAGACGGCACCGTACGCTCAGTTGTACGCCAGTTGTCGGAGTGTAAGGGCTGGGCCGGCCGCGTACGTTGCCGTATGCTCATTTGTATGCCACTCCCCTTCTACGTTATTTCTGCCCGTACGTAAGCGGCTGATTTGTGGGTGGACCTAACCCTAACGGCCGAGTACGGCTAGCGTGCGGTAATGGCGAACATACGCACGTTTGGCCGCTCCGAGCAGAATAATGCCCATTGTTTGCTATTCAGCTGCAACCAGGAGTACAGCAAACATCAGTTTACCATACTCTGTAAGCATCTCGGTATCCAGTTACCAGCCAGTACCCAGGGCTCTTGCCTTCTAGTCTCAGGGTGCTGTGTACCTCAGTCGTCCCTGATTCTGTTCCTGTCGCCAAGCTCGGCCTATTTAAGTTTCTGAAATCTTCAGTTCCAGTTATAGCCAGAGAGGCATTCCTAAGTTGTTCCAGTTAATCGCCAAAGAGGGCATCCTTAGTTATTGCGGTACCCCAAATTCTGTCTTTGCCAAGGAGGCATATTTATGTTATTCTGCTCCCCCGGATTCAAGATATTAAAGAGACATTCCGGCATCCCCGGATTCCATTTATATCTGGACAATATACTACAGAGATATTCTTGTACCCCAGATTCAGTACCTGGCAGAGTCTTACCAACATACCCAGATCCAGTGCATTCCAGGAACCAGCATATTACAGACCCATTCCATGATTTCTGGATCTACATCTCCAGCCCAACCAGTCCTAACACTCTGTGCCATCTGATTCTGCCATACCAGTAACTCCACTATCAGGTGCGAGCAACTATCCTGACATTTGTCACACAAATACCTTAACCTCTGACTCCTTCAGGTCACCACCCAGCATCCACCACTGGACTACAGTGGTCGCTTCTGGGTCCACAAAACCTTGCTCTGTGACAAGACCATAGCAACTTGTACCAGCCCCAGGGGCAGTTCCTCTATTTGTCTACATCTGCAGCTGTGTGTCTGTGAACTCACCGCTGCTTGCATTGACACTCCTGCAACACTACCATAATACACCCAACAAACCAATTATGTTAGTATTTATAGCCACTACCCAAAAATTTCTGATACCATCTGGATCGCAAGTGCGTCTCTGTGCCTTTGAGGTGTTCATAATAGACTGGAAATGAGTGGAAATGAATGATATTGAGGTTAATAATAGCGTAGGAGCAACCCCCCCCCCCCCCCAAATTATGCGATTTTAGTGGTTTTTATGCTTTTTACAAAAAAATAAGAACCCAAAATCCAAAACCTTGAGGGGGTGTTTTGGCAAAACCTATTAGAACCCAAAACCTAAAACCCAAAATGCTAAAAGTGGCCGATGCACATCCCTAAATTTCACACATGCACAATAAATAGCTCAACCATGTGACCTTGGATAATGTGTGCAGAATGGTTGCTGCTTTGAGTTAAGCCCTGAGTTCCATGAAATACCGAGGAGTTTAGATTAATTTGGATGCATTTTTTGCCAAATAAACAGACATAAAATTCTGCAGCAGAAAAGATGCATTTTTCTGTAGTTTGCAGTGCTGAGCACATCTCAAGCTGATTCCTTCTTTGCAGTGGTTTATGCACCAGTTTTGTGGATTGAGAACTGTAGTGTATATACTGTAGTCTAGGCTAGGCTGAAGCCAGGAGATCACAATAGTATAGTATAGAATATTTGCCTGGTTTCCTACTGGACACTCTCACTATGGTATTGATAGCCATCTGGGGATGCTCTGGCTAGTATCAGAACCAGATTCACACATAAATACATATGAGTTGGTGGTGAGCTTTGACTATAAAATTATTAGAATAATATAAAGATGATTTTTATGTTATAAATATTCTCTGTATTCGTCTAATTATTTTTATGCTCTGTAGTATCTGAAGTAAACTGAAGTATCACTAATTTGGTGGCCACAGTGCAATGTTCTCTAACCTTTATACAGGCCGTACATGGGGATACCATGATAAAGATGATGCTACTTTCATGCTAGTAGGAGATAGAAGAACAATGATAAATGTGAAACTGTCCTAATTGAATGGTAAATTTTTAATAACATACTATACTATAGTGCTCTTTAATGGTTGGCTACTACTCTCTGGTTGGACGACCACACCCCTTCCAACAAATTAGCATGCCACTTAATGGGCCTCTAAGTGCATATCTCTTGTGGGTCCTGCATGCCTCAATAGTAATAGTAGGACCCCATTTACTTTTTCTTTTAAAGACTTTTTTACTTGTCACATATGCATCAGGCTGTCATGTTAAATGCTCTTTGTTCCCCTTTGTTGATGTGCATTGTGTCATCTCAAGTGCATTATCCCCTTTTTCAGACCTGGCAGTGGCACTGTAGTCCACTCGCCATGATTCGGGCTCGGTGGCTCGCTGCGCTTGCCACACTATATAAAATCAACTCCATGCGTAGTGGATAGTGGGGTTATGAACAGGTACAAAATCGCATCAAATCGCATCCGATCGCATCGCATGCAATCGCATGCAATATTGCATGCGATTTATCTGCCACCGTGAAACTAAACAAGTACCGGGAAGTTTATGTTTGAGGGGAATGAAGTGCACTGCTAATATATGGCAACAGGTTAGATATTAGTGGCTCACACAGTTCTGTACCCTACCCACCATATAAGGTAACATAACTGGTGTGACCCAGCTTAGGACAATCCATCTCTGTGTCTAGGTGGCCCCCTGAGAGAGGGGGACCAGAGCACATGCCTCCCATGTCCACCTCTTTAATACATTATGATGTAGGTCTAATTTGGATCAGATGGATTATATTGTAGAACTTGTTTTAAGTTTGGACAGTAATATGCATTGTCATTGCTTGGCAAGTTCCCAGAGATATGAAAGAGAAAATACGAAATAGTGGCTTGTTGATGTCATATCTGTAGTAATACTGTACTGTGGAAGGAAGTTGTGACTATACCTAGTTGAAATGAGAACAGGAAGTTGATGGATATTGCTAGTTAAATTCTGTGAATGTTTGATAATTGGTTGAACAATTATGTGTCATACAGAAAATGTAAGGAGGTCCCCCTGGGTGCTTCGTTGGTTAGACTTTCTTTCCACAGAAATATATTCAGGATGTTTTTACCCAAAATAAAAGAAAAAAACATACAATAGTGTAATAAAGTATGACTTTGTTTGTTCAAAAATATATACAATATCGGATAAGACTCGTACCGGATAAAATTGTCTACACATATAGTAGACAATAACGCTTATTGAGAGATGATTCCAGTCACATAGGCATCACCATTTCCATTTCTCCAAATACCCTCAAGGAAGCCTTGACAAAGATACCTGGTAGTATAGAAACCAGTTGGCTGATATAGGAAATTCTGGGGACTTGACCCATCCAAGCAATATTCCGGGGACGCCTGTTGATATTTACACCCACTGCTTATTACACTATTGTATGTTTTTTTCTTTTATTTTGGGTAAAAACATCCTGAATATATTTCTGTGGAAAGAAAGTCTAACCAACAAAGCGCCCTGGGGGACCTCCTTACATTTTCTGTTTCTGGTATTGTATTTTTTGGAGTGGTTCTTCAATCGTTTATGAGGTGCAACTTAGGCTGCTAGAAGCGCATGAACTATTTAGTTTTTATTTTTCACAAAATTATGTGTCATAGTCTAGTACAGCGGTTCTCAAACTGTGGGTCCTGACCCCAAAGTGGGCCCCGACCACCTCAGCATGGGGTCACGACTATGTTGCTGACCATCAGGCAACTGTGTCTGTGGAGGGGGGACAGGGTATAACTCATTAAGTAAACACCCACTGCTTCCCTCTTCCATCCCCCCATTACCTACTTCCTCCCTGTCACAAATGGCGATCACTTTACTTCACTGACCACACATGTGGTGGCAATTCAGTAGTAACTTGCTAGGGTCCTGTAATCATTTGTATTGTCTGATGAGGTCCCAGAGCAAAATAGTTTGAGCAACCCTGGTCTAGTATATCGTGTTAGTGTTTCATTGAGGTTTTGACATATTTATTTTGTTAGTTACACCAACTATCAGGCAATTACATTGTATGATGTGTGAGGTGCATTATGAAAACAATTCTGTGGATCCGCTGGCAGGGTCTTACAGTACATTTAGCAACTTTTCGTAAAGCTCTGGGCAACACCTTATGTCAAATATAACAAAGAAAATAAATACAATGCAAGTGATTTATTATATAGAATTAACATAATAGCCCATGTTAATTAATACAAACCTTGAATTATATTACTTTACTAATTGTCATGTTCAGTGATTTCAGCACAGGGCGGCAAATGATTTGTGTGCCAAAAGCTCTCTCCCATATTGTCAATAATTGTATCTGGAAGATAGATTTATCATTTGTTAGTACAGTGATAGAATGCAAAATATACAGGGACAGCACAAAAATAGAAAGCCTGTCAATCAATTTAGAGACATCTAGAAATGGCCAGAGACTGTGAAAATGCATTGTCTCTTTCTGCAGCATCTAAGAAATGGCATCACTTTCAGATCAGTCATTTATACACTGGTATTTCTATCAGTTGTTCATTGTAATGCAATATACAGTTCTCTTGTGTACTCAATATTTTATATGTTCAAAAGATAAAAGTGTGTACTGTGCCATTGCAAAGTACCAATTTGAAATTAAATTGGAAACAAATCTGTACTTTAAAAAGACTGAGATGTTATGCTTCAGGTATTAAATTGTAATATATTGCATATATTTGTGCAAATGACTACTGTTTTTCCAAATGTATCACACAAACAAACGATGAAGAGAAAAGATTAAACTACTGTATAACAATGTCCCTAGATACTTTAATCCAGGACATTTGGATTTCAAACCATAGGATTCTACCTGAAAAACAACCCCAAGACTTAGGGGAGTGTTATTCTTATGTTTCTAGAACGCTCTCAGCTCACACCTTCCTGGGTTAATGTAAAAAAGTCAAAAATGCTTCTGCCAGGCTATTAAGCAAATTTTAAGATTTCACTTTTCAAATACTATCAGGGTTGCCTACCCTCCCGGAATGGCTGAGTTGGTCCTGGAAAGGGTGACAAGCCTCCCGGAATGCAGGCAGTTTCCAGCGCCCCCTCCCCCCCTAGGATTGGGAGTCTGTGGGAGCAAATGACGCAAATCACGTCATTGTAGCCGCGCCCCCAGCTGTGCAATGCCTGAAATACTGGCATTGCACAGTGAGGGCGTGGCCACGAGGATGCGATCGCACCTGGCATGCCCCCACATCTGATGAACCACTGGCCGCTTGCCCCATTCTTGCCCCCCTCCCCCACCTCACTGTACTGGCTAGGAAGCCAGAAAGTAGGCAACTATGAATACTCTGGATCATATACATGTATTGCATATGAGTAGGCCCAGCGACATAGGACAGCCAAAGTCAAAGGGACAGACGTCCTGGGCCCAACAATCTGAGGGTCCTCAAAGCTTTTCTCCCCACTGAGATGCCAGGCCGCACAGTCCCCCTACTATGCCGGCCCAGCCCCACAGTCCCCCCCCCCCGGTCAGTCATCCCGGCCCCACAATTTCTTCCCCCACTCAGCAGCCTGGCCCCACAGTCCATCCCCTCAGCTGAGTCACCAGCCCAGCTTCACAGTACCCCCGCTGAGCAGAAGGCCGCACAGTACCCCCCGATCAGTCGCTGGACCAGCTACACAGTACCCCCACTCAGATATACCCCCCCCCTCAGATGTAATGTAATGGAGAAGGAACTTTTAACGGAGGGGGGGGGGAGCTTCAGCTTTCATTTCAATGGAGGTACCCATTATATGGGACTTCTTAAAACCAATGCTCCCACTACTCACTCCCTCCCTGCTTCACACCATTACTCCAAACCTCCCTCCCTGCTCTACAATATTACTCCAACCATCCCTGTTCCATATCACTACTTCCTCCCTGCTCCACACCACTGCTCGAACCCTCCCTGTTTCACACCACTATACTGACCCTCCCTGCTCCGCACCACTAATTTGACCTTGCTTCGCATCAATACTCCAACCCTCCTTCCTGCTCTGCACATCTACTCCAACCATCCTTCCCTGATCTGCACCTACTACAATCCTCCCTCCATGCACCACACTAATCTAGTAATGGGCACAGGACAGTTACAATTTATGTTCCAGCAGGGGGTGGGTGGGTGGGGTTTGGTTGACAGTGCTTAGCGGGTGATGGCATCCCAGAAATACCAGTGTATGCGGCCCCAAGATTTCTGTTTCCGGCCCTGCATACAAGTGATTTATTCATACTCCAGGGACTTCCAAGACTAATTAATCCATCACAATTTGTTAAACCAACATGAGGCCTACACCTTTCTATACACCATCATTTAAGTGCTAGGTTGGTGGTTCTCCCAGAGTTCTGTTCATGAAACTCATGTATATTGTTTAAAAAAAGATTCAAAAAAGGAAATAAAGAAGATGACTGTGAGACCAATCCCACAGGACAAAACACATGTCATATCTGGTTCCACTGCGGCCTTTACTCAACTGATAATGTTGTATGACTAATTAAATGATGCTTTTCTCACATCTGCTATGCCTTAATTGTCTAATATGTATCATGCTGTAAAACATTTTTCAAATGAATTTGACCCTCACAAGATGTGTCTTCTGTATTTAGAATCAGGTATCAATTGCTATAGTGGTTCTGTGCAATGAGTTATACCAATATTGCTTTTTCACTATGGCTATAATTTTAATACTCTAAAATGGATGTACGATCTAAAAACATTTGCACCTAGAGGACTTAATCTGGACAATGAGGTAAAAGCCATCATTGGGAAAAAATAGAAATAAAATCAAAATAATGGAAAGGTAAAAACTAGACACCTTGCCAATTACTGCACCTCATTTGAAATCCCCAATTGGACACTAATTCCAATTAAACAGCTTTACTGCCTATAGCTGGAAACACCATAACAATACAGAGGTGTTACAGACTGTATTGCACTAACAAGACTGTATTCACAAGAAATGTAGCCTTTTAAACTGACAAATTAACAAGCTACAAGACACATCTGAAATCAAGTAACAAATGAAGATACACATCTGAAATCAAGTAACTAAT
Source organism: Crinia signifera (assembly GCF_055691185.1). NCBI lineage: Eukaryota > Metazoa > Chordata > Amphibia > Anura > Myobatrachidae > Crinia > Crinia signifera. Next base: position 251,925,867 of record NC_139221.1, on the reverse strand, counting down.
GAAGATACACATCTGAAATCAAGTAACTAATGAAGATACACATCTGAAATCAAGTAACTAATGAAGATACACATCTGAAATCAAGTAACTAATGAAGATTGACAGCTATTTGAGCCAATGAACAATCAGACACACGGACCAATGAAATGCTAAAGAGGGACATTTAAACTCACAATGCACCAGACGGAAACAACCTCCTTGAAGAAGGCTCTAATGAGCAGAAACGCGTTGAGGAATTACATACCCTGAGAAGCACTTTAGGACGATCACCCCGCGCTGCATACCATCCATCCCCCGGCAGCAGAGATTGAAGAGTCAGCGTGACCTGTCAGAAGCCGTCGGCGGGAGCAAAGCAGAAGACGCACCAATCGTGGAGAATCGGTAAGTAGGAAGCAGGGCTTGGTGACGTGAGGCAGGAGGGATCCCAGGCAGCACGGAGGACACGGCGCACAAGTCAGCTACCTGACTACGGCGACGTGCATCCACTTGCTGTTCTTACACCCGGAACCAGTCCAGATCACTGCGGCTGCGGCACACTGTATTGTATCACACGTGTGCAGCACCGCACCATACTGGACATTCCCAACGTACTGGCACCCCTATACTGCACCTCCCAATCCCCCTCCCGAAAACTCGAGACACCCATATTGACGTCTAAAAGGGGTACCCGAATAAATTGCAATCAACCATCCACCATCTGATCGGCGGGACGCCGCAATCAGATAAAGACACTTACTCTGGACAAACCTCATCCAGCATACCCCCCACAATCCAGCTTAACCAGGAGACTGATCTCCCAGGTTTGACAGGACTGGCTACAAGCCCGTCGATCAAATTTGGAGATTCTGGTACTGTTTATGAACATACACTAGCACTCGCTACTGTATCACTCTGGATTGTTTTATTCTTTGTTTTTTATAATTTTTTGCATTCTTTTCATAATGTATATCTGTGTGGCATCATGATGTCTTACTTTGCACTGTATATATAGGTTATCACCAAGTAAAATTCCCCAACTATAACTTTGTGATCCATTTAAATACGCATAGGGACCAAGCTCAACACAAAAAAATCCTTTTTCTATAATTTTAATACTGTATATCTGTCCTACCTTAAACAGCACTTAATTTTAAAATAAGATTTCTAAATATCTACTTCCTCTTCCCTGCCATGGTCTACTTGTGTTAATTAGTCAGCATTTTCCTTTGAAATAAATATAAGATTTAATTATTTACACCATGATAATTTTTCATTTGTCCCTAAATACAGAATCAACAAATAAAATCTTTTTGACCTTGTGGAACAAAGTGAGTCAGACACTAGAATCGCTGGAAAGCATATTTTGGATTAGAATTTGCTGATTTGCTAACAATTAATGCAAATAAGCATCATGTACACCAAACAAACATGAAATGTAATCTTTGGTGGGCTCTTTCTAATTAATGATAGTTATTGGGGAAATCAACACGTATGACACTTATGTTTTTCTGCTTTTAATTTTCAAACTGGACAAAATGAAAACTGTGTCTGTGCCCAATGCAGGCCATGTATTACTTACTTTACTACTTACTGTATTTTCCCCAGCACATTTCTTCGAAAGACTTTTCAGCCAAACATCCTCTTTAGAACACATTTTGCAATTCAATAATATGCATCATTTTCCCCACTGAACGTGTTAAATAAATGTCTCTGCCTAAATCCTCCAGGGCAAATGTAACTATTATGTTAATGACTATTTGCCCTACTGAGAGAGCTTGTTCCATCTTGATTCTCTTGTCTCATTCAGAAAGCTTAATAATGCCAATCTGCATGTACAAGCAAGCTGAGACTCAAATTGTAGAGGACGACTGTGAAACCAGAGTGTTACTCAGCAGAGGAGTACAAAGAGTGCCGGGGGGAGAAACTTTATGGTCTGTATTAGACAATGCTGGATATATTACACCATCAATACAAGAACTATAGAATTAAATGTAATTAATAAATAATATTCTAAGTTAGTCACGAATGCTAGATAGCACGTCTTCTTTTTTCTTTTGTTTATTCTTTTTCTTATCTGTTTCTTTTTTTTTCTCTTCTTCTCCTTATGTTATTTCGTCAGTCTTTGGTCACTACAGTTAACAACTACTGTTATCCACTCGCTCATTAATGTTTAAGCACAATACGGACCAATGGGCATATAAGGTATTGCTATCTCAACTACCCTCTCCTATGCGTACAGTCACTAAGGTCAACTGCTCTGTACTAGGACTTGCAAATAGCTCTTTCATTGCTCCCCAGGAGGCCCCCAGAGGTTCTAAATTCCCTCTAAGGACTAGCACAGTAGTCTTAATGTATTCATGATCGATCCTTACTAAACAGGCCGTGGGTAAACGATACTGTCAATAATTTGTTTATATAACAGACAGACCGCGGCGTAATGATGCTCCATGTGTCATGACCATGTATGATGTATGTCTTTGGCTTGCGTAGTCTCATGTAATTAATGTTATCAATGTCATTAGTAATGAAGTATGTGTGTATTGTGATTTTAAATGTCTCTAAAATTTTAAATAAAGACTCAATTAAAAAAATATATATATATTCTAATTTATTTCAAAATAACAAAGCTGCTGTGTTATATTTTATTTTATATCATTCCAGTACTTTTAATTTTCTTTACTATGTATTGACCTACACCAGAAGATTTGTATTATTCTTTTTCTTAGTAAATACAGCTTATCGTTCATTGTTCTTTTTGAGAACAAAAAGAGTATTTGTGTAAAGTGAGAACAATAGTGTAATAGAAAGTATATACAGGGGCATATCCAGTTAGGAAAACGGTTCACAGCATGTGGAACAACTCCAGGTTTCACAGCTGGGAGGTACAGATGATCATGTGACCACATACATCTATGCTCCATTTGCTACAAGTTGCGTTACACTTGACGTATCGAGTGAGCACCTACGTACTCGGTAGTGATAGGCATTGATTTGCGTGCCCTTTTCCATTTAAATGCATCTTATCTACAAAAGTAGCTTATGCTGAATAAAATTATATGGGGCATGCCTACATTATTTGGCCTACATTATTTGTGCAACAGCAGTTATTTGAGCATATGCAGTGGTCTGTTATAGTGCTTGTAGGAAAATACTGTAGCCAAGCATTTTGGATGCAGATACAGCATATATGGGTTATTCAGTAAGGATCTCAAAAGCAAAATCTTTCTCTAATGAGCAAAACCATAGGCCTGATTCAGACCCGCTCGATAGGCGGTGTATGTTCCGTGACTAACGAGTGGGAAAAGCAATGCCCGCTGACCTGATGAATGCCCGCCACCCAAATACCCTCGCTAGCAAGTAATGCCACTTAGAAAGTATCAGAAAGTTAGAGATAATGAGTTTTCCCATTTTTTTTTTCCCATTTCCCATTTTTTTTAAACTCTTTATTTTTACAGTGGCAAACAAGACATCATGAGAAAACAGATAACTGAGCAGTGCTGTTCCATACAGTCTGAAGCAAATGGATAAGCAGCAATCATTTACACTTAAAAACCAGGTTGATTTTGCCATGTAAATGATTGTTACTTTCAAAAAATGGGAAAACTCTCCCAAAATCTCTCACTTTCTGATTCACGCTTCAGGGAGACGGGCAGGCTTAAAGGGAGGTGCGGGAAGGCGGTGGGGACCGGCGAACGGTAATAAGGAGGTGGCAGATGGCAGCGGGGAGCTCCGTCGTATGTGCTTTTACACATAATACTCACAGGAGTATCGCTGCTTACGCAAATAAAGCCCACATGAGTGGGGCTGCTTATGCGCACAATACCCACAGTAATAGCACTGCTTATGCGCACAATGCCCACATTTTCTCAGTAGTGGCGCTGTATTTGCACATAATGACCACAGTGCTCAGAAATAGTAGCAGCGCTGCTGTATTCTCTATGCAGCCCGTTGGTACCGTTACACACTTTTTTAAACTTGTGTGGGAGGACACTATAATCACAGTACAGATTCACCACCTAACTTCCACAAATCTTCTCCCCAGCTAACAACCCCCCTAGGGTAAACAGCTTCAGATGCAGCATTTTCAAGGCAAAGCCTCTTTTCATTTTTCTCATCAGGACCTATATTCACATTTAAGCACATCCAGGTAATTTAGTCATTGGGTGGTTTTATCCTCCAAGTTCCATGAGTTGTTTGATTGTGCCGCCCAACCTTAAAAAGAGAAATATAGAGTTTTACGGCACATAAGAACCATTTGGCCCATCTAGTCTGCCCCTTTTTTAACCACATTGTTACATCAAACCCTTTTTGATCCCTATTTCTTTGGTGTGCTGCATATCCGACCTCCGAGTCGGACCACCTCACGGTGACGGGGAATGGGATTCCATGCATTACATTTGCCCCACCTGCAGTGCACATGGTTTTGCCCATTTTGAAAATAAATTTGTCCTGCTACGATCAGGTCTAAACAAGGCCTATATAACCAATCCTTAGGGTACAGCTTTATCATTGGAATATATATATCCCTCTGGGAGAACTTTACATCTTTAGACATACAGTATCGGGGAACTAATGGTCACTGCAAGGCCTTTTCATTTCTGTACCATATACTTTTGGTGAGATTTTCAGCTTTGACTCTGTAATTGTAAATGGATAACATGTACATGGTTAGAATCAAATTTCAGTGAGGCCAAATTATTTTCTTTTTCTGCTTTTCACACAAGTTGCAGAGAACTGTTCTTCAAGGTCGGTAATTTTTCCTATTACACTTTTCAACTTGTTAGGGTCTTGTTCTGAATATTGCTCTCTATATCTTTAGGTCCCAACTTTTGTTCAGCTATTTCAGATTGCAACTGTTATTTTACACTCACACTTTTGTTCTCTAGAGCTCATTTCAACCTGTAGATTGTGCACCTGTTTCTAGGCTTTGTTTAAGGTTCTGGTTCTTTCATCGCAGCTCCTGAATCACAGCATGTATATGGTGAAGTTCTTTCTCCAAGACTTCACTTTGTTCTGCTGTTTCCTGCAAAATGTCATCTAGAAATATATTTCTTTCAGCAAGGCTCTTTCTTAAATTCTCTTTTTTTTTCTGTGTGTGTCCTTAAGTCAATATGAAATCCCTTTACACTTACCATTGAAAAACCACACTTTTGGGTCAATTTAACAATATCTAATAATAATAATAATAATAATAATAATAATAATAATAATAATAATAATAATAATTATTATTATTATTATTATTATTATTATTATTATTATTAGTAGTAGTAGTAGTAGTAGTATTACTAATGTTGTCAGGGACCGATGACTATGATACCTTACTGTACAATATAAACATATATTGCACACCCGAACCTCAACAGTTAAATATGTATGCATATATAACTACATAGATAGTTGAGGTCACAGGTAGAGCACTCCTGAATAATATGGATGGTCCCAGTGTCAGGCACATAAAAGAGAAAATAGTAAGCACTTACCCCCAATGACATGAATGATCGGAGTGGGCACACAGGTTGAGATGAAGAAAATAGGTTTAATGCATAAGCATCATAAAAAACAGTGACAGCTGTTAACCTGACAGCTGTTTCAACTGCTCACAGGCAGTTTTCATCAGGGCTGAAGCACACGTGAAGGAGCAAGTGTATATAGACAAAAATTGCACCAAAAAGCATGTAAATGAGGCCCGTTTGACCTCTGCTGACTGCTGCATGACGTCAGCAGTAGTAAGTGGCAGGTGGAGACGCGGCTCAGTAGAGCATCAGCGAGGATACCTCAGCGTCATCAGGCTGGGGCGTGATGAGCCGGGACTTCCGTTGATGGCTGAATGTGCATGGAGGCATCTGTCACTGCTCGTGCAGTATCGATGCTTGCCTGCAGATCAGCCCTACGGGGAGAGGTGGATAAATAGATCAGTGTTAGCACCGGCAGAAAAGTGTCATAATATCAAACAGAAACGCAGTAAATGTGCATTGCAGTGTTACAGTGGCTGTTGGGGGCATCTGAGAGAACAAGTGCATGACGTGAAGAGCTTTGGATACAGTCAGCAGTGGTCAGAAACATGATAAACAACGAGGGTATCAACCAACCCCCTATGGGTTGACACATAGCAGTATATCGGCACTCCATGGTGTTGACATGAAAATCGATGACACACGGCTGTGTCAACATCAAATATCTCAGATGCTGTAGCAGCACAATGTCAGTACCAGGCAGGATGGTGTAAGGCAAGAACATAAGCCAGTTCAACTTTTTTTGTAAAAAACATATAGTATTTACAAAAAAGTTTAACTGGCTTATGTTCTTGCCTTAGAACCCAAGCGCTTTCTCTTTTGTCTCTATTTCTGTTCTGTCTACAGGGTGTGGTAACCCCTAATAGTTAGCAGCTGGGTCCAATTAGGCAAACTAATTAAGATACTAAATCAATCTATTTGATCCAATTATTCTTGTCATTAGCGCTTCTATATCCTTTCTTCTTTGTTCCTTGGATGGTGTAAGCCCTGAAAGGCTAAAATTACACTCTGTCCCATGGGTAATATAAATTGGTGCGATGACACACAGCGGTGTCAACATCTTAGCTCTATATGGCACGACGACACACGGCGGTGTCAACAACATAATCATTACAACAGCACATAAGGAATACTTAGCATAGCAGGACTGGTTCTCATGTTTACAGACAACATGGGACAACTTCAAGTTTCAAGTAGGGAAAATTTCAAGTCCCGTAGGGTGCACCCAGAGGTGTCACCATACAGGTGATGAGTAACGTAAGTAATAACAAAATAATGCAACAATATTAGGGCGCACGGCAGTGTCAAAGTATACAGGACACAGCTCTGGTCAGAAAGAGCTAGACACATGGCGGTGTCATAGCCTAGGAATGATAATCAATAGTCAGTGCACATATAGGGAGTAGGAAAAAATGCTAAAGTGAAAAGTTAAAAAAAATGTCAGAGAAAACATCCCATTTAAAAATCTTCTTTATGGCCCGAGGGAGCCTGACAGTTAAGTCTGAAGATCCAGGCAAGTTCCCGCTGGAGAAGCATCCTTTCTCTGTCCCCTCTTTGTTTAAGTGGGGGGATATGGTCCAGAATTGTACATTTTAGATCATTAACGCTTTGGGATTTTTCCAAAAAGTGTCTGGCTACAGGTAGATTAAGTTCACTCCGTGCAATGTCAGGGCTTGTGCTTTTCTTAATAGAGGAATGGTGTTGGTTAAGCCTTTCTTACAACATACGTGTTGTTTTCCCAACATAGACCATATTACAGGGACATTGAAGGGCATATATAACAAACCTACTGTTGCAGTCCAACCAGAATTTGATATTATAATTGTTGCCATCTTGAGGGTTGGTGAATCGTGGTCCTGTCAATAGGAATTGTCAATTCACGCAAGCGGAGCATCGAAATGTACCATTTTTACGGTCTAGCCAGCTGGGTTTCAACACAACTTTGGGATTCGGTATAGTTTTGACCAGAAGGTCCCTATGGTTAGGGCCTCTGCGATACGCAAACCTGGGAGGTTGTCTGAGTTCTTCTGATAGCGTTGGGTCACTAGAAATAAGGTGCCAGTGCTCATTGATTTTGTCACATATGTGTTTAGAGGCCACCGTGTACATGCTTGCAAAATTTAGCCTGTTTGTTCCTGCTGTAGTTTGACTTTCTTTGGTTGCAAGGAGATCCGCACGATCCAACTGGATGACTTTTTCCATGGCATCATCCTCTTACATTTTATTATATCCCCTCTCCAGGAACTTGCATCTCATGGCTTGAAGATCTTCTTTGGCAGTGTTGGGGGTCTGGTGTGATGCGAATAACCTGTAGAAGTCAGGAGTATGGCAGCCCCCTCTTTAGTAGTTCAGGGTGGAAGCTAGATGTCAGTAGGTTGGTATTTTTGTCCGACTCCTTTGAGTAAATTTTCGTTGAGAGACGATTGTTGTTCAAAAAGACAGTATTGTCCAGGTAATTAATGCTTTTATCACTGAAATTAGTGGTGAACCTGATAGTACCAGGAATAGTGTTGAGGAAGGTCACAAAGACCAAAAGTCTGCCTTCACCACCTGTCCACACAAAGAAGAGGTCATCTAAGTATCTGATGTACATGAGGATATCATTTTTGTACATGGCATTGCCAGAGATATGTTCCTCCTCATATGTTGCCATGACCAGATTCGCATATGAGGGCGCCATGTTGGATCCCATTGCAGTACCCTGGCACTGAAGGTAAAAGCGGCCTTTGAATAAGAACTTTTTAACTTTTGCATTTTCTTCCTACTCTCTATATGTGCACTAACTATTGATTATCATTCCCAGGCTACGACACCACCTTACGTCTAGCTCTTTCTGACCAGAGCTGTGTCCTGTATACTTTGGCACCACCGTGCTCCCTAACATTGTTGCATTATTTTGTTATTACTTACGTTACTCATCACCTGTATGGTGAACCTCTGGGTGCACCCTACGGGACTAGAAATTTTCCCTACACTGTTGTCCCATGTCTTTAAACCTGAGAACCTGTCCTGCTATGCTTAGTATTCCTTGTGTGCTGTTGTAACAATTATGTTGCACCAATTTACATTACCCAGGGGACAGAGTGTAATTTTAGCCTTTCAGGGCTTACACCATCCTGCCTGGTACTTATATTACGCTGCTAAAGCATCTGAGATATTTGATGTTGACACCGGCATGTGTCGTCGATTTTCATGTCAACACCACGGAGTGCCGATATACTGCTATGTGTCAACCCATAAGGGGTTGGTTGATACCCTTGTTGTTTGTCATGTTTCTGACCACTGTTGACTGTATCCATAGCTTTTCACAGCATGCACTTGTTCAACAGCCACTGTCACACTTTGCAATGCACATTTACTGAGTTTCTGTTTGATATTATGACACTTTTCTGCAGGTGCTAACACTGATCTATTCATCCACCTTTCCCCATAGTGCTGATCTGCAGGCAAGCATCGCTACTGCAAAAGCAGTGACAGATGCAGCCATGCACATTCAGCCGTCAACAGAGGTCCCAGCTCATCACATCCCCGGCCTTATGACACTGACTTACTACTGCAGTCAGCAGAGGTCAAACGGGCCATATTTACAAGCTTTTTAGCGCAATTTTTGTCTATATACACTGGCTCCTTCACATGTGCTTCAAAAACTGCCTGTGAGCAGTTGAAACAGCTGTAAGGTTAACAGTTGTTACTGTTTTTTATGATGCTTATGCATTAAACCTATTTTCTTCATCTCAACCTATGTGCTGATCCTTCATGTTGTGGGGGGAAAGTGCTAACTAAATAGATATATATATCTCAATATCTATTTTTGCTGGAAAATACAACTTTTATCCATTACCTATTATATTTTACTTTACTATAGATTTCTACTAAGGTTGCCAATTGAATGAATTTTAGGAATATTTTTAATCGTACAAGTACTCACAAAAAGAGAGTACTTTTCTTTCCTTTTGCATCCAAGTTATTTGCATTGAAAGGTCTTGCAGCTGCTATGAATAGCAGTCTCGAGAGTATGTTGACATTAGTATATGGCTAGAGACTATATACAGTATAATTAACAGCAATCATAGATATGACTTTTTTTGTAGCAGACTCCTACACTTTCTATGTAAAGGATGCTGACATGCTGTAAGATATAAACAATGCGGATCTTACTATTAGCAGCTACTCCACTTTGGAATTCAATGGTATGCAATCTCTGACTTACTTAAGGACCATAAGAAAGAAAAAAACAGGGGGTTTTTGAGCAGCGCTATGTGCAGTAAAAATAAAGTAGTTACTGTAGTAGAAAAATATGAGTAAAGATTGGTTAGATCTAGTACAAAAATGTATTACTCTAAAATAGGAAATAGCATGTAGCCAGAATACATGAATACTTTAAAAAGACATGGATAAAATATGTTCGTATCTCACCAACCAACCAAGGAGTTTGAATAACCTGGATGTTCCCACAAGTCCAAACGGAACTGAGGTGATGTCCCCAATTGAGCAATAGGGAGGGAGGACCAGATGTAGTGTCCAGGAGCGGCCCAAGTTGGCTCGAATAACCGACTCCCTCCGCTAGATGGAGTATAGCGGGCTGGTATCCTCGACCTCTACCTCTACCAAAGATGGCTTTGACGATGATGAGTGGCTTTCCCGATGATGATATGGGAGCGTGCATCACCGCACATCAACGTGCCATACACACTTTGAGCTGAAAGCCACTAAAACTTGGTGTTTTGAGCGGCTTTCAGCTCAAAATTGCCCAGTGTGTATGGGCCTTAAAGGCTACATAGCACATTTCCTGAAACCTGTGTATCTAAAAGAGTGAGATGCCTATAAACATTGCCCAAAGTAAATAATACTGCCTTTGGCTTTATATTTCACTTTCCTTTTCATTACTCATCTAGAGGAACTGTCATAGAAGAGTTGATCGAAAGCAAAATGATGTGTAATGAATCATTCACGAGTCTTCCAAATCACATGTAACCCAAAATGCATTAAGTAATAGAACTATGTAAATTAGATTTCTTGTATTAAATATTAGTAAATGAGTCCAAGATTTTATGTTTAAATTACAAGCAATTCATTTTGATTTTTTATGCCTTTTTATTTAAAAAAATTTTAAAAAGTCAAAATTAGTCATTTTATATACAGTACAGGGCTCTTGTCAGAAAAATGATTTAAACATTCTATGCTCCAGTTTTACAACACTGTAGAATTTTTTTGTAAACATTAATATACTATAATGAATCTCTTAAATACATACACAGTTTAAAGTGTGATTAGCTGTTGAATGACATCCAAACAATTTGATAGTACATTACATAATGCTGTTGTGTGCAATGGGCCATTGATTTGCAGCTACTGAATTAATTTTAAGAACCTGTTCTAATGATGCAAATAATTAGAATGAACTCCGTAAAGATTCCCACACATGGGTTGTAGTTACACCCAGGTAAAGATTTAACTTCATGAGACAACATTACAAACCTACTGTTGTAATCTACAGTTCACAGGACAAGTGAAATTAAACACCCATGTGAATAATATCTGGGGTAACCTGTTCTCTGTCTTGGAACACAGCATTATGTCATTTCCATCAATAATTATATGGATTAAATTGCAGAGCTAATGAGGCAAATGCAGTCAGTTCTGAAAAACAACAATAGGTAATTTTTTTTTATTTCTTTAAAAAAAAGTTGTATTAAAACTTTTTATTAAACTTTTTTATTAGTAAAAGAGAGCTTAATCATCGGTGGATTGCTAACGATCACTACTACATTTCTTTAAAATTAGAAACAGAGAAGCAGCAAAGAAATATAGTGGTCTACATGGTAAACTATCTACTATTATTGAAATAATATTAACATTCATTAAATGAATTAAAAGCAATACATTTTATTAAGTTGAAAATATATAATTATATAATTAATTATTTAAATTTCATATTTCAATTTGGTATTTTTTCTGCATCGGTGGACAATTCTCACATCCCTTCACGTGCATCTAATATTGTTCACATGTGTAAATGTGCTATATTTTGGCCGGTCCAAAACCATGTCAAGGTGCTGATTGTAGGTTGCACAAAAAGTGGCTGTAGTTAGGGGATGCAGTTAAAATCCCGGCGGTCGGGATCCCGGCGTTCAGAATCCCGACCGCCGAAATCCCGACCGCCGAAATCCCGACACTTTCTCCCTCCGTGGGTGTCCACGACACTCCTGGAGGGAGAATAAATTAGCATGCCGAGCGTAGCGAGGCACCGGGCCCGCTGCGCGGCGAGCACAGCGAGCCCGCAAGGGGGGGCGATCCACGTCCCCCCCTTGTCGGGATTTCGGCGTCGGGATTTTGAATGCCGGGATCCCGACCGCCGGGATTTCATACTGAATCCGTAGTTAGTAGTAGCTGCAGAAACCTGATTTATCTTATGTGTGTGCAAATGGAAACCTATGCTGCTAATTTATTTTACACCAGCCCCCACAGCCACCATCATTAGTAGAGACAGGATTATATGCAACATAAAAAGCTTGAAATATGCATGAAAAATACTTAAAATATGCATGAAAAGTGTTAAAATATGCTACATTAAATACTAAAAAAAGTAATTTTTTACTTATTTATTTAAGCATACAATTAGTTGAAAATAAACCTCAAAAATAGGCCCACAGCATCTGCAGATGTCTAGTGCTGGACACAGGATTTTTTTTCTTCATGGCTGCTACAGCAGACTGCAGCGTCCAAAGCTCTTCTTGCATCAACTACACGGACCCTCATCTCCAGCGACGAAGGATCAAATGTCAGCATAGCATGTGAGGGCGGCGCAGTGGAAGGCTTCCTCCCTGCGCTGCATGCTCACTGTGACACGGCATTTCCTCCACGCCGCGTGATGTCACAACCCTTCCGCCCGCCTCCTCTGCTGCAGAAGTCTGTCTTTTGGTGTAAGGTCCCAGTCCAGGGGCAGGCAAAGGTTTAGGAGCTTAATAATGCCCCAACTGACTTTTATCAACATGGATTGGCAGCCTAGAGCAGTGTCAGACATAGCGTACATCCAAGGTTCCCCACACTGCGCACATATTGCCCAAGCCTGCACACTCTACCACTACCTGGCCAGCAGCAGCAGGGCAAAGCAGTGCTGTGACTCGCGGGTGGGAAGAGGGCGGGGCCTAAAATATGCACCATCACTAGATTTTAGGTAAAATATGCAATAACCAGTGAGAATGGGCAAAATATGCAAATGCATATGCAAATATGCAAATGCATATAATCCTGTCTCTAATCATTAGTATATGCACTTGCTCCAGCCCAATGCTACATCCCTTCCCCTTAACTCTGTCCTCCTCTCCTGTGCCCTTTGACATCACAGAATCCTAGATTTCCCTCACTGACGCTACTTGTGCCACAGCTCTCACTTCTGTGGGCCTTGCATTATTTTATACACCACTGTCCGGTGGTTACCATGGTGGTGTTAAGGTCATTCTATCATCTGGTTACTCCTACTAACTCTAACTCATACAGTACCCGTGGAAACATCCCTTTCATTCTCAATGTCCTCAGGTTCAGGTCATTTACCTGTTGCAGCCGGTTCACCTTCAAGTACTTCAAGTAACTGTTATATATTGTGCCCTGGCTCTGACACTTCTTTGTCAACTTTGCTTCCTGACTCACACATTGCCTCTCTTCAGACCCCATCCCCCCCCTTCCCCTCGCCTTCATCAAATTTCATGCAGCTGCAAGGTGGCTTTGCCTAAATACTCTGTGATGCTGAGAACACTTTGGCATCATCTTAAAATCAACTGTTTCCCAATTTTTGAAATATAAATTAAGTATTTTGATTCTAGTGAAACGCACTCAAAATTGGTCTAACTGGACAGAGTTAACCAACAATGTATATTTGGGGCAGTATAGGCATTTTATAAAGCTGCTCCATAACATTTGCAATCAAAGAACTGAAAAAAAAGTGAAAATTACAGTACCATACCACCTTCTCCTCCAAAAATATGCTACGGAAAATGAGTCAATATTTGCTGCTTTATTGCAAAGATGTCATATAAACAGGTAGAGATCCCTTATCGCAATTTAATAAAGATAATAGAAAATAGAATTAACATTATACATTTTGCAATGAATTTTAGTTAACAGTATCCTTGGAAAGTTTCCTTCTTTCAAATTAATAGATTCAGAGGGGTTGTTCAGATTTGGGTAAAGTGGACAATGTAGGGGTGAAGAAATGAGCGGATGAGGGAACAGGTGGAACAGGAAATAGACAACCGGAACAGGAAATAGGGGGTATTCAATCTGGGATTCTGACTCTTTGAACATTCCAAAATTAGCTCTGCCCTCACACTCCCGATCAGTTTAACTGTGATGGGTGTGGGGACTAATGATGAGGTAATCTGTCCCTGATGACTGAAGTGGCTTGCAGTGTCTCCTCTCCAGGCTTCTCCCAAAAAGGAGACTTAAAAAGTAGGTAACAATGTTAACAATATGTGTTAATTACATATTATACATATTAATGGTAAGGATGTGCACTGGCCACTTTTCGCATTTTTTTTTTTAAAGCATAAAAAACTGCTAAACTCGCAGAATTTTTTTTTGCTCCTACGCTATTATTAACCTTAATAGCACTCATCTCCACTCATTTCCAGTCTATTCTGCACACCTCACAATATTGTTTTTAGGCCAAAAGGTTGCACCGAGGTAGCTGGATGACTATGATAAGCGACACAAGTGGGCAGCACAAACACTGGAGTGATACAGCACACTTAGCATCACCCCTGGACTAATACAGCACACTTGGCAGCACCCCTTGAATTATATGGCAGACTTTGCTTACCACTGGAATTATACGGCACACATGCGGGCACCCCTGGACTGATACGGCACACATGGGGGCACCCATGGAATTATACGGCAAAGATGGCGGCACCCCTGGACTGATACAGCACACATGGCGGCAGACATGGAATTATATGGCAGACATGATGACATTCCTGCAGTAAAAAAAGAAAAACTTTTATTCTTTTAATTTAAACAAAGAGCAGCACACCTGGAATAGACTTAGCAATACCCCATTAATTACACAGCACACTTGGCTCACACCTGGACTGATATGGCACACATTTGGGCACCTCTGGACTGATATGGGACACATGCGGACACCCCTGGTCTTATATAGGACACGTGGGGGCACCCCTGGAATTATGTGGCACACATGGGGGCACCCATGGAATTATATGGGACACATATGGGTACCCCTGGTCTGATACGGGACACATGGGGGCACCCATGGAATTATATGGCACACATGGGGGAACCAATGGAATTATACAGCACACATGCGGGCACCCCTGGACTGATATGGGACACATGGGGGCACCCATTGAATTATACATCACACATGCGGGCATCCCTGGACTGATATGGGACACATGTGTGCACCCGTTACTGATACGGGACACTGGGCAGCACAGCTGGACTGACATGGCACACTTAACACCCCTTGCAGGTAAAAAATAATCAAAAAAACATTTTTTTTTATTTTAATAAAAAAAATGGGGGAAGCTCCCCTGGACTGATACAGGACACTGGGCAGCACAGCTGGACTGATACAGGGCACTGGGCAGGAGAGCTGGACTGATACCGGGCAGCCCTGCAGTAAAAATATTTTTTTTTTTTTTTTAGAGAGCCCCTTACTTGTCCACTACAGCAGTCCCATATAGCAGCCCCCCTTAGTAGTGCCACAGAATAGTACCCTTAATAATACCCCCTTAGTAGTTGTACCTTCAGTAGTTCCCCCTTAGTTTATTCCAACGTAGTTCCCCCTTGGTAGTTGTTCCCTGGCTGCTCAGTAGTTCCCCCTTAATAGTTGTACCCTGGTGCTCAGTAGTTCCACCTTTAGTTTGTCCCCCTCTGCAGCCCCCATATCAGAAAAACCTGTCAGCTCCCATATTAGACACCCCAGCTCCCTCTGCAGACAGCATGAACACAGTGACTTTCACTTGCTAAATGAAGTTGGTGCCGAAGCCGGGACTTATATAGCGATCCGGTCTCGCGAAAACCCAACGCAGGATGATGATGTTTTGGCCTCGTTTTGGACTCTTGGAGCTGGCGATGCTGCGGGACCATGCATCAGTGCTCACTGGTCATCACCAGGCGGTTCACAATGGACAGTTTTTGCGATGAAATCAGCTCAAACTAGAAAACTGATCTGCTTTAAGCTGAAAATCCTCCAGTCTGTATGGGCTTTTAGCCTACTCCTTTATTTTGCTCTCAACAAAATCAGGCCCAATGTGAGTATGGGGAAAGGGGATTCCCCCCTTTAATATATACTAATTAGATTGAAATATGACATTTCCATGTCCCAAACCTTGGCAAACATCCCTGAGGTATTGAGATCTCTAGTAATAAATATTTCAGTCTAGCAGTGATAGATGCTGTGTAATGTATACTTGTCTGACAGCAGGATTCTTAAATAAGAAAAACAGAAGGGGATGCATTAAATTAGGGATATTTCAGTAAAGTTGTCCTTTTTCAGCAATAAATTATCGCCACTGTTGTCATTGTCTTTGCTGCTGCCTTGTGGGGAGTGTTAAAAGATATTTTAAGATATACTGCTGTCTGTGACACCTGGAACTGTCAGTTTCACAAATTACAACTGAGGTTATGGAATTACATATCATCAAAGTACTTTGTTTAGGATGTTTCATTCCTGTAGGTCTTTTTCCATTAATTGTATAGCTGAAACGTGTACCTCAAATTAATAACATTTTCATAGTAAAAATATATAGACAATACAGAAATACGGAATACACATATACTGTGGACTATACGTGTAAAAAAAGACAACAATGTATAAAAATATTCTTTTTATATTGAATGGGTTCAGTGTCTATTTGTTGATGACCAACTTTTTTTTGCCAAACCGTACATATTGAGCGCTAGTCAATGCCCTGATGGCGAGCTGTCGGCACATAAAAGTGCCAATAGCTCACCGTCAGGGTATTAAATGAATCTGATTTATTAGGCGTTTGCCTCCTCACCTGTTCCCTGTGGCGAGGTGGAAATGGCGAGTGTGGCCAGTAAAATGGTTAGGCTCACCACAAAATGCAATGGACTCACTGCATTTGCAATGAACCATGTCCTTTAAGGGGATCCTTGCCAGCCTCTCACAACGAGGATTTGGCCCTTACATTGAATACGGCGAGGGAGCTTGATGGCGAGGATTGCATATTTTCTGTGAAAGAAAAGCCATCCTGGCCGTAGAAACCACCTTGCTGGCGGCATTGAATGCTGCTTATTATAGAGTATCATAATGCTAACCCCAGTCCACAGGGACCCTGACAATTGGTGTCATAAAGTAACACCCATATGTTTTTATAATATGCTCTTCGCACCTCCTAGCGGACAGGCATGAAAAGTAGATGTGTGATTCTGTTTTCAAACATAAAATATGTCAATGAAACCTTAGACTATGGCACTACATACTAAGGATCAAATGATACTACTTTATTAAAATAAACAAAAGCTTAAAAAAGTTAAGTATATGAAGGTTATAACATATGGGCTGTTTCACTCGTATGCAGCAGGTTACCATCTTAGTAGAGTGGTGATTGGAAAAATGGGCTGGACCAAAAGTAGTGTTGTAAAGGGGTGTGGAATATGCTGACACTGCATAAATAAATATTCATAATCTGTCAAACGGCAAAACTAGAAACATGTTGATTTTGTAAGAGGTGTTTGCAAAAAATATGGACATACATTTAACAAAAAGATGCAATTGTTCTCCAAAAGGGTCCATGGTTTTGCTATTTATAAATTACCATCAGATAGTGTCTGACAGGTCTGCTGTATAGAATGCAGAGAGTATTGTATGAGTCATACATAGAGGCAACTCAAATGTCTGCAGTCTCAACTTTTTGACCTGCTTCGGATCCCATCATAACTGTGTTTTATATAAGGTATGCCGGGGGGGCTTTAGCTGTCTGCATGGAGTGCAATGGTAATTCTTTACTTTGTATCACTGCTACAATGGAATGTCAGGTTAAAAATGTTTCTCACTTTAACAAACACCTGAAAACTATGAAATGCGGTCTTGTCCAAAAAAATCGCAAATACTCTCAATTATGTGCAGCAGGAGTAAATCAAATTATCTGCCCTGACAGATGCACATTGTATCCAGCCAAAATAAAAGGAAACAGCATTGATGCTTAAATAGATACATATGTGCCACTGCCAATGTTTCAGGTTATGTGGAAAAGAATTGGTGTTTGTAACTTTATGATGCCATATCAACTTTGCAATGTAAGGTATAGATATGATAATACTAATTTCATCATCATGGCCAATTAATATTCACTGCGTAGACAGGGTCATGATTGGAGGGGTAAGGCATATTATTTCATTATCATGGCCGTAACCATTCTTTGTTAATGCGTCTTGCATGATGCCAACTTCGGGTCTGATGAAGGCTGGTGGTGGAATGTGTTTTCACACTGCACATTCTCTGGTGGCAAGAGTTCACAAGTATGTAGGCACATTGACATAACTACAGACTAAGGAGGACTAAAAATAACTGGAAAGATGGCTGTTTTAATGCATATCCTTTGTCCCAGTAGCAAACTAAGTATAAAACTTTACATATGGGTGATAATACAGATTTATTTCTGTGCATGTATTGAGGATACACATTGGGGTAAATTCTCCAGGTGCTATTCTAATAAGTGAGCTGCAAATGTCAACTACTCGCATCTGCCCTGGGGTGGGGGCATAAATCCAAAATAGCGGAGGTACTGTTTTAAGCCCTAGCACGGCACAAACATTGCCATGGGTCACTTAAGTTGGAAAATGATGGTACTAGTGAATAAACACCCACATGTACCAGAAGTACTGGCATTCTCCAGATAAGCATCCTTTCAGTACAATAGTTGCGTGTTGTCTAATACTCCAGGAAGACATTATATGGGAACAATAAACTTTTGTACATTGGGGGTTATTCTGGTTGATGCAAATACCCCAACAGTCCGATATGCTGGCCCATCGAGCCAACGTTTGCTGACCTGTACCTATCTTTAGTCACTAGTCATATCACACTCAATATGAGGGGTACAGATTGGACAACTTTGCTCAATTTGATTTTTTTTTTATACTAAAAAAAGGTATCTTGGAGGTAATTTGAGTAGTGTGTATAAATGTCTGTAGTTTATTGCCCATATTTATTTATTATTTATTAACAGTTATTCATATAATATAGCGCACACATATTCCGCAGTGCGAATATTTTGAACATTCACATCAGTCCCTGCCCCAGTGGAGATTACAATCTATATTTCCTACCACATACACACACAGACATTCTAGGGTTCATTTTGTTGGGAGCCAAATGACCAGTACATTTTTAGGATTGTGGGAGGAAACTGGAACACCTGGAGGAAACCCATGCAAGCACTGGGATAATATACAAACTCTGCACGGCCATGGTGGGAATCAAACCCATGACCTCAGTGCTGTGAAGTAGCAATGCTAACCATTACACCGTCCATGCTGCCCAATTATAATTTTTTTAACTAGGATTGTATAGGTTACAAGGAAAGGAAACACTGTCTATTAATGAAGAATGAATAGAGTTCTGCACTGTAAGTATAATAACCACTGAATACTTTACCAAGAGAGCAGGTGATGGGCATTTCATATATATAAAATTTGATTTAATTAATTCTTAAAATAAATTGAAGCCCTAAATACAATTATCATAATTCAATGCTAGTTTGATGGATCCAGCTGATCAATCTACTATTTTTGGGGCCAGGAAGAGATTTATTTTCATACTGAATTTAAACTGACAGCTGACTTGCTGGAGTTCTGTTTTACCTTCCTTTGGATCAACACATTTCATTAGGTTGTACTTAATGGACTAGTGTCGTTTTCAACCAACTGTAACTATGTAATTATAAAAAAAAAATAGGCAGCTAATTATATTAATCTTAATTTTTATAGCTCATATGATGATTTGCTAGTGGTGGGGCTGTAACTATAACAAATGAATCATATAAGTCAGGAGATACAACAAAAACATACTTATTATACTTATCTGGCAGGAAATTGTATGAAATGGGCTGTAATGACTCATTTTGCTTCATCTTGGTACAGTGTGGTTTCCTGTGTGTAGAATTTGAAGCCACAATGCAGGGAGTGCAGGGGGAGATTATATTTTCTAATTTATATTTAATTTATACAGAGCAATATCATACTACACTTCAAATAATGCTTTGTACAGCTAAATGGTGAATAATACCTAGAAACAGTACTTCATCGCGTCTGCTACTACAAATTTATAATATTGTGTCCTAAGATTCACTTAAGATAGAAAAGTTTATTTACTATTGTACTTATGTAAAAAATGTGCACATTTCACATTTACAATTGGGGATCTGCTTTTATGTATTACAAAGCTGTCTTCATAGCTGTCTCTGTGGACTGCACAACACAACAGTGCCAATTACTGCACCATGGTCTTTTTAGAGGCTTGTCAGGCTAGATATCGGGCTATCTCATACTTAACTACTTTTTGAAAAAGCATTTCAGGGAGCAAGTGAAAGCAGCAGCTGTATGTGTTATAATGGACATGTACTCTAACATTGGAGAGGCCGTCATAAAAATGACTTCCATCCAAATGTAAATGAGCCCCAAAGCAGTTAGCAAGATTTTATGTTCTTGTTGATGAAAAGACACATACTGTACAGGGCTTGCTCATGTATTATGTTTCACAAGTTGTTCCAGATAAGTGGCCATGAGAAACCTTATTTTAAAATGTATGTAGCCATAGGAATCATTATAATCAATGCAGGAAAGTGGCACTTTTAATACTTTTTGAATGTGTAAATCTCAGGTTTCTTCCACCCCAAGTATGAAACTACATAATGGGTTATATATGGGTTATGAAGCTACATAATGGGTTATATTGCAATCAGGGAGATTGCTAAACTCTTCGGGGAGATTACTTCTATCTCATGGAGTCTCCCTGACATTTGGGAATAGTTAGAAAGTATGGGCTATGTTATATAGCTTAGCAAAGAAAAAAATATATAAAGTAAAAATGTGAAGGGATTAAAAATGCTTGTTTATTGCAATATAGCACTAAAATCATGAAAAATGCACAACTGACTCCCAGTATTGTTTGCATACTCATGTAACAGTTACTGGGTACATCACATCACATGATTTGGTTATATTGTTCGAGACAATACACATTAGTATACATACAACATGGGATGGGGTGAACACAAATAGCTTGATCTGGGCTGTGTGTCTGCTTGTCTCGAGCATTCTGATACTTTATGTATGTTTGCTGCAATTCACAAGCAAACATGTTATCTTTGTTTATAAGCTATGGTGTCTAAATATTGAATGGTGCAGAATTAAAGGCTTCCAAAGGACAGTAATAAGGTTCAACAGTTATCGACCCTTATGTGCTTAACATGCATTAGGTAGAGAGGTACAAATGGTCCACATGGTCTACAGTGCTTCATTTAGACAGGTTCAAAAGGCCGATAAGCTGAAATGGTGGACATCACATGGTCAACACAAGTTTTTTTTTTTCTTTATTGTTTGAACTCTTTCATAATTTTCTATCCTTATGGGTGTCACGGCCATTGGACGCCACGGCGCATACCAGTCAGGGGCTGGCGGCAGGATGTGTTCCCGTCCGTCCTGGGACCAGCCGGGAGAGCACTGCTGCTCTTTTCTCCCGGCTGCGTCCGCCTCCTCCTGCTAGGGGTCCTCCGGCGTATGTTCCTGGCCAACGGACAGGAGTGGCTTCCTGTCCCCTGCTGGGTGCTGCCATTTTGTTGAAGCCAAATGGCTTTCCCTGTCTCTCGGAGCCCACCAATCAGGGGATGGCCCAGGGGATAAAGCAAGTCAGCTGGGGACAGGCAGGCACCAGTGCTTCACTTGCTGTTCCCTAGGGAGTACCCAGCGTCCTGAGCTCCAGCATATGTACCTAAACTTATCCAAGATACTTTGTGTCCTGTTTTTTGCTCCAGACACTTCAGCACCTTATACCCTGCTTGTATATACCTGTGCTCCACTTGTTACCTGCACCTAAGCACCACCAGTTTCTGCACCTGAGCACCACATGCTTCCAGCACATCTCTCCTTCTCCTCACTGTGTCCCTGTGAGGTGAAGGAGAGCCAATCAGAGCTCGTGGGCCAATAGCCAATCAGGAGCCAGCCCACAAGGTAAAATGTGTAGTTGCCATTGTATATTGATTTATGTAGCCTGCCATTGTTTGGGCTTGATTTTTGAGGTGTACTTGGTCACTGTGTGGGTCTCTATGTTTATAGGTCACAGCGTGGCCTTCAGCCCACCAACTTAAGCGTTGGAGGACAACAACCATTTCTGCGGTAGCAAACTGGTCTGGTCATGCATGTTGCAAAAGTGAGGTCTTTTTGCACATGTGAAGCCTCTTGTTGCGAGCGTGTTTGGCAAAATGATTATTTGCCAGCCCGTTCGCACCTAGCAGTGTGGGCAGGGGGCATGGGGTGGAGGCTGAGGGGCCGCACCCATGTGAACTTACAGGGGAGCCGCAGATCTAAGACACCAGAGAGGTTGGCACAGGGGCGTAACTAGTACTTTGAGAGCCCCATAGCAACATTTTGAAGGGGGCCCCCCTATTGTCAATAAAATGCTACTTAGGGGAGAGCAAGAGAGAGTGAATGAGGGGAATGAGAGGCAAAGACGGTGTTAGGGAAAGACAGAGAGAAGAGGAAAGAGGATAGAGAGAGGAGGGGAAGTGAGCACTACCTCACTGCAGCACAACCATACAGTAAGTCTCTGATCAGGCAGGAACTTCATGGCATTAGACCCCACACCATAAAAATGTGAATAGTGGCGCTGCTCTGCTGCCAGGAGCCAGCCAGTCTAGGGCTAAACTTTCTGCAGTGTGTGTGGGCACTAACAGGGGTGGATTGGGACAGATAAGCAGCCCTAATTGGGGTGGGGTCTGTTAAGGGGATGGGATCAATTCATATAGGGAATGCAGCCTAACCCTAACCTTCCTAATAGTGCCTAAACCGATGTTTGCTGTCTGTATCTTGATCCTTTTTTGAGGTTTCTGGCTCAGGACTTCTGACAGCAGTTGGGATGCTGGCGTCGGTAATCTAAATGCCAGCATCTCCCTCTGATACCACTACTCCTCCATAACACCTAATCATACATCTACACCAGAATCTTACTACTACTATAACTACTACAGTAAAGGTAAAACCATAAGTCAATTGTGCCCAATGTAGTGATCCCAAACAGTTAATTTGTTGCCAGCTCCCACTGAAGCTGAATTGCTCATTCAGAAAAAAAAAAAAACATTAGCTGGAAGTTTTAAATACCCTGTCAGGAGTGTTTTATGTGACCTGCCGGTGAACAGAAGAGGCTGAGCTGCCCTCAGAGAGGGGAGAGGGGAGTATTTGATTTATTGAACAAGGGAAGCTGGTACCTGCACTGCCGCTGTGATGTGTGGCCGGACAATGCAGAAATCACTCATCCCCGCACTTTTGGTAGACTGTATCCAGCTCCGATAGCGTCTTAGCTGAAGCAGCAGGCTGACACTGTGCTACGCTGCTACTGAACTGCTCTGCAAGCCTGCACCACTGCTGTGCTGTACTGTCCTGGGGAGCATGGCACGTGTAGCCTATACCCCCAACCACAGCCATGCTTCCCTGCTGCCGGCTGCTCCTGCTGGTGGAAGTAGCAACGCGGGCACCTGCTCCCGGAAATGGCCAATAGCCTATGCTGAGGACAGCATCTGACTTGCTTTCCACAGCAGAACACGAATCTCTGAACCTTGGTGTTGGGCCAGCAGCATGTGGATTGTTGGAGTACCCCGGCTGAAGTACTTCAGGACAGTAGGTCACTGGGTGCAGGGGGAGCTGCGGGCCCTTGAAACAGCTCGGGCCCCATAGCAGCTGCACCCCCTGCACCCTCGGTAGTTACGCCACTGGGTTGGCACCATTGGATGATTTTGTAAGATTGCGATGGATGTTTATGCTAAACATCCATTCACATGTGTGCTGGGAAATCGTCTTGGGGGGGGCGCCAACAAAAATCTTGCCTGGGGCATCAAATTGGATAAGGTTGGCTCTGGTAACACCAACTGTGCATGAATACTATATAATAAAAGGCTAATGCTGCTCCTCACCTCTAAGGTTGAATTCAATGGTTGAGAGCAGCATAGGCCACTAATTGGCACCTGATGGAGCCCTTGAAGTGTTGCTCCATTAGGGAGCTAGGCCACTGGCATTGACGTTACTGTTATATTGTTCACCGAGTCATGTGTCCTCCCTCATCTTGCGCATAAGTGCCTGCCATGGTGCATTCACACACTGCAGCAATTATACTCAATATGCGACCACTCCATTGATTCCAATGCGGTACGTAGATGCACATGCTCACTTATCTTGATTAACAATTTTCAGTAAAAACAACTTGCTTGCAAGCTGAGAACAGTCACAACTGTATACTGTATGTGTGTATGTATGTATAGAACACTCATGCAGATGTTTTAGCATGATAAGGCCACTGGCATTGACATTACTGTTATATTGTTCACCGAGCCATGTGTCCTCCCTCATCTTGCGCATAAGTGCCTGCCATGGTGCATTCACACACTGCAGCAATTATACTCAATATGCAACCACTCCATTGATTCCAATGCGGTACGTAGATGCACATGCTCACTTATCTTGATTAACAATTTTCAGTAAAAACAACTTGCTTGCAAGCTGAGAACAGTCACAACTGTATACTGTATGTGTGTATGTATGTATAGAACACTCATGCAGATGTTTTAACATGATAAAAAATGTAACTCTCCTGCAATAGCCGGGACGGAGAGATTGCATGTTATATGCTGCACAGCTGATCTCACGATCCCCATACAGGAGCCGCAACTCCTCCTCCCGCTTTGCTGCCCCTAACTTGCAGAGGAAAGTGCAGGAGGCAATGGTGTCAGCAACCAATGGGCTCTCCTCCTCCCCTGCGGCACCATTGAATGAACGATTTCAATCAGTTAATTGATAACCAAGGCTATCGCTTCCTCTCTAGTCCCTTTACACACCCTCTTTATTATAAACATGCATTTTGCAAGTGTGACACCCGGTATTCAAACCATTGACCTACCGCACTAGAAGCCATCACCTTAGTGATGGAGCTATTTATACAAAGGTATTGGGAGGCACCAATATTTATCTTGTCTCTGGGCAAGTGGGACAAACTTACACCACTGTCACAACTATATACACACACAACTGAGCTGATCAAGAGCATTTACATGATCAGCTGGGGATTGGACACAAGCAGGGGAGTAGTGAGCTGTAGGAGGAGCAGCAGCAGCAGCAGGAAAGCTCCCGCAGAGGAGAGCAGGATGAAGGAAGCTGGCAGCTGCATCTGCCAAGCACTTATTCAGCTATTTGGTGAGTGAGCCGTATGCCCCCCCATTCCCCCCCGCCTGAAGGCCGCCCGTGTTACTCGGCGCATTATACTCGCTGCACCCATCCCTGGCTGGTCGTCGTCAGCCATCAGCGCAATCTTCGGCGGCCGCCCCCCACCCTCCCCAAGCTAGTCAGCCACAATCTGCTGCCCCCCACCCCCCCCCCCGTGCTGGACACAGCACTGCAAACCATGGCAATCTTTCCGCTGCCCACCCCTGACCCCCCTGCTGCACACAGCAGCAATCCGTGGCACCTGCTGCCCCCCCCCCCCCCCCGACCAGCAAGGACGGGGGCAACGGGCACATGCCGTGGATTGCTGGTGCTTGTGAAGGCAAGCATGTTATCATTTTGAAAGTCATTTCAACACTGGATGTACTCCCCACCTCAAAATGGTAATCACTGCTCCCCTTCAACATAGTGCAAGAATAATTGAGTAGAATATAAAGTGCTTTTACTGAGCATATACAGATAAAGTAAGAATGGCTCCTTTCATACTTTCAGTCTTTGTTGGGCCCCCATTTTAGTCAGCGGCAATCCACTGCCCCCCATACTGCTGGACACAGGCTCACAGCAGTAATCCGCGGCAATCTTCAGTGGGTAGCGGCCACCCCTCTCAGCTAGTCAGCGGCAATCCGCTGCCCACCCACTTGCAGCAAACAGCAACAATCCATGGCATGCGCCTGCTGCCCCCTCCCCCAGACCAGCAAAGGGGGGGGTATCCTGTAGGTTTGTCTAGGGCGCCTAGATAATATGCACTGGCCCTGGACAGTGTGAGTGTGGCTGCAAAGTATAATATCAGTTGTGCTGCTTCCTGAAGCTCACTTTCCAGGCTGTGTTCACATCCTAGGCAAAGGTGATGGTGCGCACACTTCCTAAAAGGGATGTGACCGGTGAGACTAGCAGTTAGTTTAATGTTACTAATTTGGGGCTGCAAATGGAAGTGAAGCACTATTCCCCCCCCCCCCAACCAATGAGCTCCCAATATAATCCATGGTGCATCTGTACATGCCCCGCCCCCTCACAGCACCCCTGTATTCTATGCATCTGCTCACTGCGCAGTCCTCAGCCCTAGCATAACACCTATTAAAGTGAGTATTTTTACTGTAAATGTTGTTATCCACAGTGAAATTAAATTAAATATAATATATGTATGAACTTCATATATTCTAATTTATACCAGATGTTTGAAGTAATTGAAAATGTGCTGATTATTGTGTGCATTAAAGTAAGGCAGTGGTAGACCTAGGCACCCAATCTAGGCATATCTAACACATGCTTCCTCGTTTAGCGTTAGGTGTAAATCCGGCTAAATCCTGTATGGGATTACAGTGAAAACGCGTGGACAGATTTAGGGTTTTACAGGGGACATATTCTAGCAGAGCACTAAGGCCCTTATTCTGATCTGTGCGGAAATTCCCGCATTCTTACGGAGCGGTCCGCACGCCACGGTGTTTTGCCGCATGCGGCCATCGTCCGTAGAAACGCCCACGTGTCCTCCGCATTCGGACGGACTCACTCTTTAAGAACAGGGCGTGTTTACGGACGACATACAAACCATGCGTGTGCGGGAGAAACACTCAGCTTCGGCACGGTATTACAGAGTATTACAGAGTATGCTCGGGAATACCGCATCCGACCGGGAGCCAAGCGGTGCTACCGCACGTAAGCGGAGTATTTACGCCAAACAACCCACTATGAAGTATCTTCTGCAATACATCACATGACCCACTTATTCAATTACCTATCCTCATAAAAAACTGCTTATTTGGAATTGGAATCAATTAGATTCCAATATATCCTTACAAGCATGCCTAACACATGCATAGCACACATTAACCCTTACAGCAATGTAAGTGCAATGGTTTCTATTAAAGCACTGACAAGCGGCCTATTAGTGAGTAATGAGTAAAGGAGTAGATTCTATTGGGTTCAGGTGTTAATGGTTGTAGTCATTAGGCGTACGTTCGCCTACCGCATGAACGAGTGGTGTCCGCAAAGCAATAGTACACTTGTGGACACCGCACATTTCTGCCCTTTTTGATCGCGTGCATTCGGAGTGGTTTCCGAATGTACGCCCCCCAACATAAGTGTACTCCCCCGTGTCCGCCCATGTTTCCGCCCCGTTTTGCCCACTTTGAAACTACGCCCATGTGTCATTCCGCATGACGCCCATAATACGCCCCTATTTCCCGAATGATAGCGGTGAACAGTTCTGGACGGGATTTGGCCGAACTGGTACCGAGTCAATGCGTGGCACATGCGCGTAGCGTTCTCCACGCATGCGCAGACGCCATAAAGACGCGATCCGTAAGAACGCGGTAAAGTCCGCATCAATCAGAATAAGGGCCCAAGTGACAGTGTTAAACTAAAGCCTATTTGTATTCTATATAGAATAGTGTAGTTCCGTTAATAGAGCCACAGTGTCTCGATATACAGGAAAATACACTTCATTTCCCTGTCGTATTTGGCAGAAGCCTGCACGGATCAGTCAGATCTGTGCAGGATTCACTGTGTAAAAAAATAATAAATACATAAAAAAAACACGGCGTGGGGTCCCCCTCCCACGGCTGTAACCAGTCCCATGCTCAAACAACCGGTTCTGGTTGTAAAAAATCAAGGAACAATTGACATAGGGTTCCCCTTATTTTTTACAACCAGCACCAGGCCCAAGGGCAGGTCCTGGTTTCCAAAATACAGGGGACAAAATGACTAGGGGTCCCCCATATTTTAAGAACCATTACCAGGCCCAACCAGCCAGCAGGGTAATGCCCCAGTCAAAGCATTCCCCCCCACCTGACCAAAGAAGGGGTCCCCCCCCTCCAGAACTTACCTGCCCATGCTGAAGCCTGGGGCTGACCTCGATGCCCCTGGGCTATGGGCATCGAGCAGATAAAAGGTGTTAAAAATAGAAAAAACATTGGTTGTGGAACTATGAGTCCCAGCAAGCCTGCACAGCATGCCGGGACTTGGAGAACCACAAGTCCCAGCATGCGGCCATTAATGGGCTTGCTAGGACTCTTAGTTCCACAGCAAAACCAATAGTTAAATAAAATCACACTGACACATAAGAAAAATAAATCTTTATTAAATACATAGCCCAAGCATACAGATACTTACCTATGTTGAGCCCGTAGGTAGCCCTCCGTCCATAGGTGGTCCATTCCTAAAGAAATCCATGGGGTACCTGTTAAAGAAAATTATATTTACAAGTCTCCGGTAAAGATCACATCATCTTTGGTCCAAGTAGGCTCCAGGGGGACTTGGCAAAAAAATAAACCGATCACCCGAACCATGACGAACTGAGGTAGGAGCCAAATGCTGTCTTGGTTTACATCCTGCGGCTCCTCCTCCTGAATGCCGCCATTGGACGGCTAGCGGCGCCTATCGGCCAATTAGAATCCGCAAACCCACAAGCCGGCCAATGACAGTGGCACATCAATATGCTGATTACATGTGGATTTCTAATTGTAATATGCATACATGTATGAATCCTATTTGTATGTACATGAGACAAAACCTTGCAGGGGGGGAGGGAGGGGGGGTTGGGGTTGGCAGCGGTGTAGCTAGGCGACATGGTGCCCGGAGCAAGGGCATATTTTGCGCCCCCCCTTACATTTTTTATAAAAAAACACAGTAACGGAATCTGCTGCCCTATATAAGAGTCTATAACGGAATCTGCTGCGCTATATAAGACACTGTAACGGAATCTGCTGCGCTATATAAGACACTGTAACGGAATCTGCTGCGCTGTATAAGACGCTGTAACGGAATCTGCTGCGCTATATAAGTCGCTGTAACGGAATCTGCTGCGCTATATAAGACACTGTAACGGAATCTGCTGCGCTATATAAGATGCTGTAACGGAATCTGCTGCGCTATATAAGTCGCTGTAACGGAATCTGCTGCGATATATAAGACGCTGTAACGGAATCTGCTGTGCTATATAAGACGCTGTAACGGAATCTGCTGCGCTATATAAGACGCTGTAACGGAATCTGCTGCGCTATATAAGTCGCTGTAACGGAATCTGCTGCGCTATATAAGACGCTGTAACGGAATCTGCTGCGCTATATAAGACGCATCTAACGGAATCTGCTGCGCTGTATAAGATGCTGTAACGGAATCTGCTGCGCTGTATAAGACGCTGTAATGGAATCTGCTGCGCTGTATAAGACACTGTAACGGAATCTGCTGCGCTAAGACACTGTAAAGGAAGCTGCTGCACTATATATAACATGCTGACAGCTGTAAATAAAGATAAATTAATAAAGATAGATAAATATATATACAGCAGAAATAAAGATATATACAGCACAGCAGGCCAGGGCAGCAGCAGAAGCCAGAGATCCACTAACTAACCCCCCCCCCCCCCCCCTGTAAAAAAAAAAAAAATCTATCCACCTTGAATAACTGATTATCGCACGGGCGGCAGCCAGCAACAGACCTTCTCCTCCAGGCTGCAGCCAGCGCTTGGGAAGGCTGGTGATGACGCTGCTGTAGCCAGGGAGGAGGGAGGGGGTCAGAGTCGCTGGGAGGAGTGTGACATTGTTGTCACTCACACACACACTAGTGCTGCTGCTACGCTGGCTGCCTGCGCTGCCCGGAAGCCAGACCGAGCAGCAGCAGCAGCAATTCACAGGCAGCCGTGGTGACTTTCAGCCCGCCGCCCGGCCTCACCGCCCGTGACGCTTGGCGGCGGGGACCGGGCGAGCAGCCTGGGCATGAGGGGAGGCAGGCGCCGGGCAGGGCAGCCGCCGGCGCTGCCCGCCCCGGGCGTACCTGCCACACTAGTAGCAGGGACCATTTGCGGAGGGGGGGCGGGCCGGCGGCGCCAGCCAACCAATCGGCGCCCGGAGCAGGAGCTCCGGTGGCTCCGCCCTCCCTACGCCTCTGGGGGTTGGGGATCTGCAGGGGTTGGGGATCTGCTTGAGAGTTGTGACCATGACCTCTTCTATGGCTAGTGTGCAGCTTCTGCAGAGGGCCCAGTATCACATTAAGGAGTGCCCACACCCCCATACACTTGAGACACGCTCCACTGATACCAGGCATTTTAAACAGAATTTTTATATGTTTATTTGTAGCTCCTGTAAAATTTCCTGATGTTTGTGCATTATCCTCAATTAAATTAGACACATATTTTCGCTTGGGAGGAAAGGAGAGCTTACATGTACATGCTGGTATTCCCTCTGCATTAGCCATTAGGTGGCATGAGATACAGTACTGTACTGCCTGTGAATACAGCACCTGCTTGTGAGCAGACAGGTGACTGGAGGATAGGTTTCCTGTTTCTTTAGGGAATTTTGTCAGTGCTGCAAGAACAAATACAATTTTGATGAAACCCATATTGGGGAAATGCACAATGCTTGTATACTATCGCAATTAAACAGGAAGTCATAAAATCCTTGTAACATAATGTTTGTTCATAAAAGCACTCACAGTTACAGGAAGTGTTCAGAGTTCAGACATTTGGAATAAAGTCATTCAGAATATAGGATTACCCTGGTTTAGATTGGTCAGTACCTGGGGATCCCTTGGTATTCTCCAGTCTATACAAGGAACACCTGGAAATATGTACATTATTAGATGCACAGTAATATCACATATTTAATCCGCCATATCCTATATTATTGCATATCTGTGTGATATATTTACGAAGTTCACACCCTTCTTTGGTGATGGTACACTCTCACTCTGTTCTGACATATATAGAGTTCTGTAAAAATAAGCAAAATTGGTTTGAAAAGCAAGATGGCCTTTTTTTATTGAGGAGCAAACGTCTGCACCGGCCGATAAGTTGAGTTGGGCGGAACAAGGCTGCTGAAAGTGCTTTGCAAAAAATAGTGTTCAAATGAGATAAAGGGCCGGAGAAGACTCATTTCATGGGAATTCTGTGCTTCTGGAAGGGTGCTAAGCCATTGAAGGGTGCTCATTCATTGCATCTGCACAATAACCTTTTTTATTTTGCACTAGTTCATATCTGTCAATATGGAGTCTCATCCTACTTTACTTTAAACATGTGCATTCTAAGTAGTTACTGATACACTTACAGTATGAGCGTATTTTTATTGCATTCATGTATGCAGGACTTGTTTTGGGCCGCACCCAGTCTGTGGAATATCCTCCCATGCACAATAAGACTCTCCTCCAGTCATTCAAAACTCAAGCAAGCTTATTAAATTAGAGAACTACCTACATAACCTTCATAAACCCAGTTACTTACATAGGGGATGTTGCCTGTTGAAATTCAGGCATCTGAAATTCGACAGATGTCAGGATTCCAGCACTGGTCATCCATTTGCCGGCACCTTTAACACCGGGATGCCAACTACATCATGGATAAAAGGTTTTATTGATACATTTGGAATATGTGGTGGTGTACAGTGGTGCTTCTGATTGTCCACATGTTTTACTATTGGTAGCCACTAGCACTGGTTTTGCAGGTGCGCACCTTAAATTTGGGGGCGTGGCCTAATGGCATGGGGGTCATGGCCTTCAAATCACATAATTTTGCTGCAGAAGCCCCTCTGCCTGCGGGAATATTCACCACTGCCCAGTGGGTGGCAGCAAGGACTCACAACTGCCGGCCCAGGGTGTTCCCATGAAACCGCTAGGCGTTTTCATGGTGATTACCCAATGACGTGGGTGTGCAGGCGGACAGCTGACATCAGCAGATGTCAGCCCGCTTCCCGCAAAAGATGCCCACAGATCAAAGACACTATAGAGGCATCTCAGATCTGCGAGCGCTTCCAAAATCAGTCAGCAACCATCAAATGATATGGTCTCCGCATTCAAGGCTGCGAATGGATGATTATGCAAATCAACCATTCTTATAACTGCGGGGGATCACAGCATACAAGGGGGTGGATATAAGCCTTGGGGGCGGTGGCTGACGTCTGAAGGACTAACCAGAACCAGAATAACCTTTTTGGTCCCAGACCACCAACCCAATGCACCCCAGTAAAAGCCCCAGACACATTGTGGGCGCCCCTGCCTTTACCCATGCAGAATTAGGAGCAAACTGAAATTTTAATCTGTGCATCAACAAACCCGGGTTTAACATATTGAATGTAATAGCGACAAATTTTCAATTAAGATATTTTCATGCAAATACTACAAGTATCTTCTAATTAGATAAAGCAGATGGCTCATGTAACAGCTGGAAAAGAGTTTACATTCTTGATTATTTATCCTATAAAAATGAATACGTATAACTAACAACTGTACATGCTCCATCAAGGTGTAAAAGTAATTAAAACAATTGTGATTGCATTTGCTCATACAGTATGTAACTGTAATGTAATCCATCTGCCACTAAGGTTTATGCTGTAACCAGATCAAACTGTTACCCTTTCCAGATCTTATTAATGGTTTATACAATGATGTCTGAAAAATGTCAAGTATCTGGTCCAAACTTCAGCCTCTGCTCCCCAGGCACATCTGTGTAGCAGAGATGAAGCCTTATAGAGGATATGTAACATATGAGGAGCTGTCAAGAAATACTGTGGGCAGCTGACAATGCAGATCCTGCAAGTACCCTTTGGGCATTTTAAGAAAGAATATAGTCCAGCTTTGTCTATCATACTTCATTGCATCCTCCTCACCATCAACTAAGTGTGGACATGTGTGAAACAACTGGTGGAAGCATTTATATACAGTATATTGTTTTATCATTTGTCTTCACCATCTTCCACTATATGATTGCTAATGTTCAGTATTTTCATTACATTTCTGCCGGGTTGATTAATGTTTTCCTGCACAATAACATCTTGCTACTAGCAGAATAATGCTCTGGTTTAGTGGTAATGCTTTTCCTGTGGATCAATAATTGTCTACTTTTTATAGTGTTTCTGTTTCACGTATTTTGAGTGCGGATGCTGTTTTTACATGGGTATGTTCAGAGCTCGGTTTGAGGTTATGCAGACTGGCTGACAATAAATGTAACAAGCTCTGGCAGGTTATACGCCGTTTCCTTGTCTAACGTTATCAAAAGTGGCAGCAAGACAAACTTAACTCGAAATTGATCATTTTAAAGAAATATACTAATGTCTTACAGTAAGCTGCGGGATGAATTTTATTCCATCTAATTTCCAAGAAATAACAGAGTTTGAAAGCAAGTATAAAATAAGATAAGCTTACTCGAAGCTAAGCAATGATTTCATCCAAAAAGTTCAAAGTATTTCTCAGAAATGTTGTATATTTTTCAAACAAGGGCGAGAAGAGATGTAGCTATTAAAAAACATAGAATCTGCATAAAGCCACAGACCTATGTATTTATCACGGAAAAGTTGCTTAATTATCATGGAGTTAGTTTCACCTGCCCAATATCCCCAATAAGCGATGACATTGGGGGATAAGCACAGGTATTAAGGCTAATAGGATGGCCTTTGGTGTATACTGCACATTAAAATAAAGTACTACAGCTAATTGGATATACCCCAAAAATGTGTGTTTATGCAGCATACTTTCATTTTAACCAATCCAGAAAATGGGGTCACCAGCTTGTGCGCGCATGTAGAACCCTATTTAACAACTACTGTATATAGAAATTTGCACCACTGTTATACAGGTTCTGTATTTTAACATCACATTATTTATTAAACTATTAATACCCCTGTCTCTGCATCTCTACTTCAAACGGACTCTCAAGACCCATTTCTTCACCAAGCTTAGCCAACTCTCATCCTAACCCACTGTTAATTGCTCATTTCTACTCCATATAAGTCAGCAAGGGCGTGACTGCCATAGGTGCAAGGGGTGCAGCTGCTATGGGGCCCAGAGCTGAAGGGAGCCCAACAAAGTAATTTGTTTTACATACATTTATCACCATCAGTTGCTAAATAGGGGGCCCTTACAAACTTTTGCTATGGAGCCTACGAATATCTAGTTACACCCCTGTGTGTCACCCTTTTGAGCTCAAAAGACAAAAACGAGCTGCTTTCAGATCAAAATTACCCAGTGTGCTTACTTTAACAATCTTTGATGGCACCAAATGCTATGGTTTTCTGCCACACTGATACTTATTTCAGTGCCCCCTGCTGATGCAGCTTTTTTTATGTACCCTGTACTGTACTGTATTCAACTGTAGGTCACTATTTTGCTTATTCATTTGTGCACTCTGTTATTGGGCGCCGCAGATCCATATAATTAAAGGATAATAATAATAAATTTATATTTCAAAATATATAATTACATTTTTTTAAATACTTCTAGTCCAAAACTAGCTCACATATGCACAAATGTAGAGCCAAAGTATTGGTGAACTGTACAATCTACAAAATATTTCTTTATGTGCAAGTGTCAAAGTACATAACCATCTAACCGACTTTAGAAACACTTCCGCAAACCAATCTGTATAGGAAAAAAGCCTTTTACTGTAGGTTTATACAGTATAAAGACTTCAAAATCACTTTTGAGTCCTTCTAACAACCTAACAGACTTTTTCCTACACATCTTCAATATAATCCCATTCACTGGGTGAACATTTATCAAAGACCTTTTGCACTATGTGTCTTTCTGTATTTAATTATTTTAAGGTTTTGTGATCAATATGTGAACAAAAACATCCCATATAATTGAAAAGAAGCATCCAGAATGGACAGAATATTCAATAATAATAGCCCGAAATTTGAACATTTTTTCTTAGGGATCTGATTATCAAATCATTTTCAAAATAACAATTTTTTATCTATTTAAAACAGAAATAAAAAGTGCTAAAAGCCCCAGAAATACTAAATGATGCTAAACTCCTCAAAGATAAAGGATGATACTAAACTCACCAGAGATAAAGGATGGTACTAAACTCCCCAGAAATACTAAATAAAGCTAAACTCCCCAGAGATCCTGAATGATGCTAAATTCGCCAAAAGTAAGGGGTGAAGCTAAACTCCCCAGAAATCCCTGATGATGCTAAATTCCCTGGAGATCCCAGACAATGCTAAACTCCCCAGAAATCCCTGATGATGCTAAATTCCTGGAGATCCCAGACAATGCTAAACTCCCCAGAAATCCCTGATGATGCTAAATTCCCTGTAGATCCCAGACGATGATGCTAACTCCCCAGAAAACCCTAATGATGCTAAATTCCCTGAAGATCCCAGACGATGATGTCCCTGATGATGCTAAATGTGGGTGTAAGTGTGCTGTGTGCTGCTCATGAGAGAGAGGGGATATTGTTAAGGGCCAGACTACCCAGTGTCCCATGGAGGCACTCTAGTTCCTGGTGTGTGTGGGTTACACAGCTGCATCCTATGCTGCACAAGATCTCCTGGCTCTCTGTTCCTGGATCTCTTCTCCTGGCTCCCTGCAGCCACAAGAGGCAACCCCAAAGCTCCCACAAAAGGCACACACCAGCATCTCCTGCTAAAGAAGCACATGCTCACGACTCCAGCGACAGGCACACCCACGCCTCCGGGCTGCCGCTCCTGTTTATAATGCAAAAAAATTACCTAAATGACACTGGTGCACCCCCCCCCCCCCTCCCCAGAATTCACCACTGCCTGGCAGATTTGCACGAAACGCACCTGGTGGGTCACTAGTGCCAAGTATCTCACGCTGCATAGTGTATTGAGGCTAAAATGTACATGTCTGTGGATTATAGATGTCACTGAGACAGAGAAAATGTGAATGACTAGCTCTGTGTAATATGTGTACACTATATAAATAATAATAATAATCACATAAATAATCACAATTTTAATTCAACCAACCACTTTGACACAAATTTAAGCATCTTTAGTGCATACTATCAGGAGTATGTGTTTGGGGAATTTTTAGGAGAAAGCATTCTAAGGTGAAAATGACGTAGCAGAAGATGTTTTGTCCTCCTAAGCCACTCCATTGTTCTGTAAACTGACACCTGCACGAAAACAGATTAAGAATGGAATGCTGTCATTTCAATTTCTGAGGAGTTATCTTGACAGAGATGTAAAACAAGTTGTTCGGGTAAATCTGATATCTCACTTGTAGTAAGTAAATGGATGGGAAAAAAGGGAATTGCTGGCTTTGTTTCAGGTTAACCTAGAGATATATCCTGTAGTATCATTTGTTGTTATGCTATTGTACTGGGAGAATTTTACCGTCTTACCTTTTCCCCTCAGTAGCAGAACATTTCTGTTTATTTGGAATTTAGTTTCAGGTCACATTTTGCTTTATAATACATTTCTGCAAAAGTTATATCATTGTCTTGTAGGACTAAATAAACTTGTCTGTACCTATGGCCACTAAAGACTACTTTAGCTTCCCTGGCATGTTCTACGGCTGGATACTTACCTCAGTGATGTGGTGAACCAGCACTGCCATGTATTGATAAACTTTATCACCATACACACTACATGGTATGCCATATAAAGGCAGTACGGATGGTGTAGGGCAGTATGGATGGTGTAATGGTTAGCATTACTACCTAACAGCGCTGAGGTCATGGGTTCGATTCCCGCCATGGTTCTAACTGTGCAGAGTTTGTATATCCTCCCCGTACTTGCGTGGGTTTCCTCCGGGTACTCCGGTTTCCTCCCACAACCCTAAAATATACTGGTAGGCTAATTGGGATGCAGTCAATTTGCCGGCGGTCGGGATCCCGGCGGTCAGAATCCCGACACTGGAATCCTGACCGCCGAAATCCCGAAACTTTCTCCCTCCGTGGGTGTCCACGACACCCATAGAGGGAGAATAAAAAAGCGTAGCGAGGCACCGGGCCCGCTGCGTGGCGAGCGCAGCGAGCCCGCAAGGGGGGGCGCTCCATGTCCCCCCCATGTCGGGATTCCGACCGCCGGCATTACATATCGGACCCGGCTAATTGGCTCCCAACAAAATTAACCCTAGTATATCTGTGTGCATGTACATGTGGTAGGAAATATAGATTGTAAGCTCCTCTGGGGCAGGGACTGATGTGAATGTTCAAATATTCTCTGTAAAGTGCTGCGGAATATGTGTGCGCTATATAAGAAACTGCTAATAAATAAATAACTAAATAAATATAAAGACACAACATCATTCTAGCACCCTTCATTTTTCAATGCAGTTCAATGCAGTTCCTCTTCCCTGCCTGAGGTGTCGCTCTCTACTGTGGTGCTTCTAGCACAGTGTGGTCTGCATTTCAGCATTGATAGAAGCACCACAGCAGAGAGTGACACCCAGGCAGGGGAGAGGAACTACATGGCTTTTGAAAGATGCAGGTTGCTAAGAATGAACACCAGTTACCTGCTTAGAGTACACAATGTCATTCATGGCATTATCCCATATGGTGGTACAAACTACATTCTCATTAGGATCTGTCATAAATCGGAAGAAATATTGTATAAAGTGTATGATCGCTGCCAAAGAACCAAAGAAAGTGATCCCAAAAATTGGTTCCACAAGGACTGAAGCTACTGATTGTGTTCTGTTTATGGAAGTTTGTTGAAAGGATTCTAAACAGTGACTAAAGGGGGTGTTCACAAGGTGCGATTTTGCTGGTGATTCAATTCTAATTCAATCGGTATTGAATGGCATGCAAAACGCATTCAATTTGGACTTTATACAGTAGTACAGTTCTGTCCTATATACAGTAGTGTTGCCTGCACAGTCTATTTTTCAATTCGATTTCGATGTTACACATTGGGATCAAATTGGCATTGAATACGGCTGAAAATCAATAGAAAAATAGACCAAATCAACCGTGTGTATGCGGCATAAGAAATAAATAATATACTATATACAGTAGTGTGTATTTTCTTCGCAAAAGTGTATCAAATGATAATATAGTTCTTGCAGTCATCTTACTTGGCTTTGTTCAGGCGTATATAAATGGTTCACATGGAGCATGTCAAAGGGTCTACCCACCCTCCACACTTGTGAAATGCCTTCAGCACTGTCACAACCACAGGTCCCTGCCTTCAGCACATATGATGTCATCACATACAGAAGTGAAGGACGAGAGTCAGTGGTTGGCCATTAGGAGTGAACAGGAGTAATGACCAGCCACTCCACAGGTCTAATACAGGTGTCAACAGGCCAGGGGGTTATTCTGGCTGACACGCAGCGCTGCAAGGTTTGCAGCGCTGCGTGTCATTTTCAGCCCGTTCGGACATGCCGCTACCCCCCCATTCACAGCTGAATTTTGCTGCACGGCTGCGAATGGATGTTTTGAATAAACATCCATTTGCAGCCTATGGGGCCAAACCCACATCATTTGCTGGTTGCCGTCCATCGAATGATGTGGTAGGTACACCCAAAACTTAGACACTATCAGGTGTCTTAGTTTTGCATGTGTTCTCGAAGAGAACATGGCAGGCAGCTGATATCTGGTGATGTCAGCTGCCGCCCTCGGCACACACGTCACTGGATGATTACCATGGGAACACCCAGCGCTCTGCCTGCTGCAGGCCCACGTCCCCCGCAGTGATGGGTGCGAGCGCCCAGCGAACACTCTGTTTGCCATGGCCGCTCACACCCGTTGCATGCACATACGCAAAAGAGAAACATCAGTCCTCTGTGTGTGCGCGCGGAGTACCAAAGCAACCAAAATAACCTCACAGTTATAATACTAACCACTTAGCCTTTAAACCAGGTCAGTAGCACTGGTCGCACACCCTGTGTTCTGACCTCTGCAACCTATTAGTGCACAAAGCAGACCCAGAAAACTCCACAAGTGACTGCATTAAATATACAGCACAGCAAAGTCCAATCTATTAATAGATTAAATTATTAAAGTAGAAAGCAGATCCCACTAATAGTATAGATCCTATCCTTTTTTCTCTCAAGTACCCCTTGATTAATACGTTTTTTATTTATGAGTACCCCCTCCTCCCAATTTGAAATATCCACAGTTCTCACGAGTGGAGTGGAAGTGAGTAGTATGCGTGTCCTTATATAAAAGAGCAGTAGTGTGCGGTCAGGAATCAGGTACTCTCTGTCTGGCCACTTGCTGTGTTCTGTTTCAGAAGTTCCTGCTAACACCTGTAGGATTAATGCCGCTGCTTCCTCCACCTGTGTCAGCTCGGGGCAGATGATTGCTGATGTCTGAGGGCAGCATGGGTAGCTCCCAGTGTTTTGCTGGTTGGGCAAAACCATGAGGAGACGCTGATGATGCTGCAGACTGAGCCAAAAGTGACTCAATGTGGTTCGTCTCCATATTTACAGATTCCGTTGCGCTTTGCAAGTGTAAACAGTGATAAAACAAACTGGGTAACAACAGCAATCGGGAGACTTCTTCCGCTATTACCAATATTATTTTTAATAGTATTTTTAATAGTATCCCCAACTGGTCTGCAGAGTAGCCCTACAGGTACTAGTACCCCAGGTAGGGAACCACCGGTATAGGACAATGCCAATGACCACAAGCTCTGAGCTGGTGTCTTTTGCAGAGTGCATTTCTCCACTACTTCTATCTTTTATAGATTCATCATTCTGTCTACATTGTACTTCAATAAAAAATACTTTCATTATGCCCAACTCCAATTTTTTGGCAGGACAAGCTACTGCTTCTGCAGGAACTGTGATCATGCTCCGTAAACATATACATCTTGGCTGAAATCAAGATGTGTGGTCCAAAGATTTGGTTGCACAATGCAGCGGAGCACTCCAAGCCATAATTTACTACTAGTGTCCTCAAATATGTGTCAGTCTACTGTTTACAATTGATTTACTAATACAATATGTTTCTGAGTTTTGTGTCATGTGCTATGTACAGTAGTACAGTATGTATGAGATAGTATAGTCTGAACTTGCATTTTCTGGGCATTGTTCCACATCCACCCTTTCATTCATATTTATATTTCTTTAGATTCTACACTTGCTACTTGTATTTTGTTCATGCCTTTCATTTTCTCTTTCAGAACAATGTTATTGCTATAATTGTTGTGATTGATCCAGGGGATTAATCTCATGACATTTGTTTCTGCTTGTGAGGGGACATATAGACAGCTGCCTCACTTGTGGTGTTATATCACCTTTGGCTAGATCAAAAATACAGTATTTAGAAAAGGTTAACATGATGGATGTGGTATTTTGTAACCTTACATTTTCAATGGAGCCCTGGTTTTAGATTTTCGAGCATAGCAAAGGCTGAGAATTGTAATTCTTATTGCATGAAAATACAGTATCAAATTAAATGGATACAGATCAATAAATAACGCAGTCAGGGCAAAGACCCCCCATCTTGAAAACAAAGTGTGTTAATGAGGCCAATTCAGACCTGATTGCTGGGCTCCGAATCTCTGCGTATCGGATCAGATGTCATACACATGCGATTTGTGCAGATTACATGGCCCAATCCACCGGAATAGGGTGAAATCAGGCCCAAATCGCATAGTGTAGAGTGGTGGTAGCCAACCCTAGCCCTCGAGAGCTACCAACAGTTCACATTTTCCAGACAACCTAGCTGCTGCACAGCTGCACTCATTAATCACTGACACATTTTAAAAGATACACAGTTGGAGCTTATTAGCTCACGTGATTCTGTGAGGAGACCTGCAAAACATGCACTGTTGGTAGCTCTCGAGGACTAGGGTTGGCTACCCCAGGTGTAGAGCAATCAAAACATGCATGGGATACACAAAAGGATATCCTTACAAAGAAATGAGAATCAAATAGGGATTGAGGTAACAGTATCGTTAAAAAAGGAAAATAAACAATGAGCGCTAGGGGGTAATGCAACTACAGCAGCTGTCTGGATGGGACCTCTCACTCCCAATCAGAAAAAACAGAAAAGAAAACCCAGGACAGCGCTAAGGACAATATAGGTATAAGCCAACAATTTTAAAAAATAATTATACATTTAATAATTGAATAATTAAATACAATAGTATAGCATAAAATTAATAAAATACAAAGCCACCCCCACATGTACCGGCTGTTACAATTAAAAAATAATAAGGTTATGTCTGTAAGGATGTATTCATAATATTCCTTATGGGCAGCAGTAATAATAGTTTATTAGGTACTTGTGTAGTTTCACGGCGCCAGCATGGCGCCGTGCTACTTCCGGGTGTACGCTCGCCACGAAATATGTCCAAAAAAGTA
This sequence comes from Crinia signifera, assembly GCF_055691185.1. Lineage (NCBI taxonomy): Eukaryota > Metazoa > Chordata > Amphibia > Anura > Myobatrachidae > Crinia > Crinia signifera. The sequence continues at coordinate 251,884,909 of NC_139221.1, read as the reverse complement.
ACTTAACTCCATGCCAACATGGATAGTTCATACCCCCACTATCCATGTTGGCATGGAGTTGATCTCAAAGATCATGTTCTGAAAACGATCTTTGAAAAAGCAGCCGACAGATGTACATGTGGGGTGACTTTGTATTATTTTTATTTTATGCTATAATTGTATTTAATTATTCAATTATTAAATTTATAATTATTTTTATAAATTATATATAATTATTTTTATAAATTATATATAATTATTTTTAAAATATTGTTGGCTTGTTTATTTTACATAAAAACTTAGGGGAAGAATTGACATAGAAACGAAACAGGAAATCACGTATTATTTAGTAAAATGTGTTGGGGTCACATAGTGCACAAAAAAGAAAAAAGACAACACAATTGACACTTTTAAAAGACTGAAAGTGTTGGGCAGAATTAAATGTTCCTTGTAACTCACTGTGACATATTAAACTAGAAAGACACGTTGATAACATTGTAACCTATGTTTTATAGCATCTATAAATATGGTGTCAAATGTTTGGAATAGTTATGCAGTCTTAGAAAAACTTCCTTTGGCAAAATAGCTTTACCATAAAAAAGGTAATGTTTTCACTTTGCTCTTATCGGCACATTTCAGGAACACTTTTCTCTGACACATATTGAATTATACTGCAACCTCACATTTGTCTGCATTCAATTAACAGCTGAGTCTTCAGGCCCCTGAGAGCTATTTAAGTATATTTCTGCTCAAATAAAAATAGAATAAAAAAAAAAAAAAACAGAATTCCTGCCTTATTTGCATTCATTAGCAATTCACAGTATTAGTTGTTTTTCTAAACACTGGAATAGTGTTTGAGGGCAGGTATATTTGTCCCAGGTTCTTGTCTTACACCTTTTAGAAACAGGAAACTTCCATGAGAATGTTTATTTTTTGTTAGAGCTGAGTAAAGGACCAGTTCAGGTGTTTTGGCCTCGCAGAGGGCTAATCAGCACTTGCAGCTGTGCAAGGTCCATGTAGAGCTGCTGGACTGATCAGTGTGTGCAGACTGCCTGGGGAGGCTGCAGAATCTCTGTGAGAGGAACAAGCTTTCTGATGAAAGTAAGCCATCCAGTAGTGACTGGAAAACTTGGTGTTTTGTTTAGAGATAGTTAGGAATATCCTGTGTTTAGTTAGTGCCGGAAAAGCAAGGTATTTTTCTTTTTTTGTTTATTTTTATTTTCTGCTGAATAAAACTGGTTGCGTCCAGTTGCACCCAAGACTGGACTTGTATGATTTCTCAGCTGCTGCTTGCTGCCTTCTACCCCAGGAAAAGGCATCCAGTTCCCCTACAATGTTACACTATCAATAAATATAATTTCCAGTAGCGTCATAGATGTAGGAATCTATTTAGTTGTCAGAATGCTTATTTATGATAATAGCTGACAGTATATGCTCAAGTAATGCATATACACACAGTGGGGGTTATTTTGATTCACTCGGAAAGGCACAATAACTCTCTAATGGAAAAAACAAATGCACTGCAGGTGGGGCTGATGTAACATGTGCAGAGAGAGTTAGATTTGGGTGTTTTATTGTTTCTCTGCAGGGTAAATACTGGCTGATTTATTTTTACACTGCAATATACTGTAGATATCAGATGAAGTACACCCCCCACCCAAATCTAACTCTCTGCACATGTTACATCAGCCCCACCTGCAGTGCACATGGTTTTGTCCATTAGAGAGTGATTGTGCCTTTCCGAGTGAATCAGAATAACCCCCAGTATGATCTAATTCAGACTCCGTACTGCAGAACACAAAAGCTGTGATGTTCTAGAATGTTGTACTGCAAGCAGGGGCGTTTTAAGAGAGGAGGACACAGGTGTGCAGCCTCCTCTGCCCGGGCCCCTCCCAACTCTCTGCCAGGAGCAGCACTGAGTAGTAGGGTCGGAGCAGGGGTATGGGTCATTGGTTTGGCCCATATTAGGTTGACATGCATTGGGTCAACCACAGAAGGTTGACATGGCATATGTAAACACATGAAATAGATCAACATGGCTAAGGTTGCAGGGTTGGAAGGTTGACACAAGCATTAGGACAACAAAGGGAATGTCAACAGTCAAAAAGTCGACATTAGTATTTCATATTGTTTTGTACAGACTTCAGCTATCAAGCTGCTATATCTTCAGGGTAACACATTTTAAAGCTGCAGCACATACCCGGGCTGATTGTGCACCTGTGTAGCCTCGAGCTTGCAGCAATGATCACAGAAAGCTGGTAATTACTTGGGTGCTTGTTGCAAGAAGTCATGCAGGTTCTCCTAATTGCGATTCTGTGACACTGTCATGACTGCACCCCATGTACATCTCTGGAGTTCCCTCTAAAACTGACCATGGGCATAGCCATGGCAGCTTAAATCAGCTGACCTGTCAGTCTCAAATTGGGAGCCATTTTACAGTCACATGATACTCGCAGCCTATCCCCATTCAGCCAGGGGTATAAATGAAGTACACAGAGCACTTTTCAGTCACCAGTGCTCTGTTGTCTCCTATGCTGCATCAGCTGGTTTCCTTTTTCTTCAGTTGTGAGCTTTTGGAGACTTCCCTCTAGTTTTCTATCCAAGGGCTTCCTGGCTCCAGTTGTGCTGCTCTTATCCCAGCATCTGAACCTGTGTATCTTGTACTGCTCCTCATCCCAACACCTGTACCTGAGTATCTGGTACTGCTCCTCACCCCAACACCTGTACATGAGTATCTGGTACTGCTCCGCAACCCAGATCCTGATAGGTGTGTCTCCTGTGTAGCAGGCATAAGCATCTAGTTGTGCATATCAGGCACCATTCAGTGGCCCAGAACTCTACAGTAGTCATCTTTGCATAAAGAACTTTAGTTCTTGAACAAATAAGATACAACTACATCAAGCCTTCCAACCATGTCACTCAGCTTAGTCTGGATTCACAAACCAACACATCCGTGACGGAATCCCCCAGATGTACCATGTAAACCTCATCCTTTCTAACCACAAATGCAGCACCTATAGGTTTCTTTAGGACTACTATGCAGTCAGAACCTGCACAGCGTGTGCTGAGCTGGGGAGAGAGGCTATACTGTGGTGGCAGTCTGTAATCTCTCTTCACTGCCTGGCTCCCTGCAAAGGGGGGGAGGAGGGGAGAGCGGGACCCAAGGTAAAAAGTACCCACTCCCCCCTCTCTCAATGGCACTGCTGTAGAGAGAGCATGAAATTATCTGTTGGAGGCATCAGCCACAATCTTGCCTAGGGTAGCAAATTGTGTACGGCCAGCTCTGTCTACTTATAACTGCCCCCCATTTTGTGTCTCTACAGGGACAAGTGGGCGTAAGTGCCTCACTCTGCACATGCACACCTTGTAATAAGCTACAGATATTGAAGCAAATAATGTTTTTCCTAAAGTAATATATTTCATCAGGTAACTCTTTATATGTATTTTTTCACATGAAGATAAAAGTGAAATATCTTTTACACTCTGCATGATTCACTTCTGTGATTAAACTCTGATTTCCCTGTTTAGTATTACTTCTGTGACACAGAGGAAACTAAACCATTAAAAAAACTGTTCTAGGCTATAGTTCAATAGAGACCTGCACTGGTTCATACAGTGGCTTTCATTTCTAGTGCCTTCAATAGACAACTAGACCTGATACAAAAATGTAAGCAGTGCCAACATTTACTGATTAGTGTTGAGAGATAATTGATCAACTGCGTATGCGTCATGGTCACACTGCGCACTCACCAAGGTACCTTAGCAATGCCGCTCACAGATGAAGTGATTAATAAATCATTTGGGGTTGTTATGGGGAGTTGGGGCAAACATGCAGATGTGTTATGCCCATTTAGATGATGTGTTTCAGCCTGCAATCTTCTATGAGAAAACATAGCACCGGTGTCTCAGTTCCTGCAGCCTTCTATGTGACCATAGGGCTACTCTGATGGTTGATTATTGAAGGATCTGCGAACAGGCCTGCGCATCTCTACACAAATGCTGTTATATGCAGGGTTGGCCACTTTTAAAGTGTCCTCTCCGGAGACTAGCAGCAGCACTTTGGGAGGCAGGGACGCCTGTAGACGCCATTAGCCCCGCCCCTCCCTGCAAAAATCCCCAAATCGGGGTAATTAAACTATGTGGCCAGGGAAATCTGGGGGGGGGGGGGGTTGTCCACAAGAATCTGGGAGGTTTGCCCGATTTTCGTGAGCCTCCCGGGCATTCCAGAAGGGTAGGCAATCCTGGTTATATGCAAGGGCACCGGTAGCCATCTGATTACATTTCCAGGTGGTGGTAGATACAGCATATATTTGTACATCTGCTGTGTATGGCATCACAGCTACAAATGCATTAGATTACATAGCTAAATCAGCCTTAACTATCAGAAAAAAATGTAAATGATAAAAATAGATATATAAATATAAAACAAAAAGAATGATGTAGAGATTTACATATATTCTGGAAATAATATAAACAATTAGTAAATCTATTAGTACAGTCTAAGTTCCGTTTCTAAAAGTGGTGATTGACTGATTTTGATATGGAAGTGTTCTTTTCCAGTTTTATTTTGCACCACATTTATCAGCTGTTACTTTCCCTTGATCTCAGGAACAAGTAATTCATTTCTCACATTATACTGTAGATTTGCGATTTTATACAGTATAAGTGTACGACATCCACACTGCATACCCTGACATGTTGCATCTGTGTGACAATACGTTTGGTCACAGTGCTTTGGGCATTCTGTACAAATAGTGCTCTAGCCTCCTACCATAGCTAAATTGCAATGATTTACAACCTGTTTGCGAGCTTTCCCTTCATGTAAGAAATGCCTTTTGATTTTTCATTAATAAATCTCATTTGGAGATCATATAAAACCTTAGGGGTGTAATTCCTTGCCAATGTTCACAGAGATGAGCATTTTTCTTGCTGTTATGTGCACGCAAAACCCCCTAAAAACAGGTATGGTGTGTGTGCACAAAGGTGCAGTTGAACTGCACAGTAACATAGATGTATTGGAATGTGCTGGGTAATGCTGGGCGATGATGGGAGATGGTTACTTAGAAATGCAAATAAGGTCAGTCTTATGGGTATGTTATGGGAGTGTCTGGGGTGTGTCTCTGATAGTGGTTGCGAACTCAGGCACTTAATCACTCACATTGGAGGCCATACTGTGTTGGGTGTGGTTTGAGTGACCGACGGCCGGGATCCCGATGATTAGTATACCAACATCAGAATCCCAGCTGCCAGTACTCCGCCAGACAGGCAAGCGCAAAAAAGCCCCATGCGAGCTTGCTGCGCTCACTATGCTGTAGGCTTTGGTCTGTTCTCCCTCTATGGGGGTCGTGGACCCCCACAAGGGAGAATAGCCCCTTTTGGTCAGGATGCCAACTGTCAGGCTAATGACCGTCGGGATGCCGACCGACGGCCAGTCATCTGGCACCCACTGTGTGCCCTCTCCAGTCCCGGGATTATGAGTGAGGGCTGCATATGTCAGGGAGAGTGTCATGGTGTAAGGAGGGTATAAAGGAAAAGACACAAAATGAGAGATAATGGCCAGAGACGTTTCCTAACAGTGGGTAGCGGTAAAGTAAATTTCTGGTGCCAAATGCACCTCTATTTGAAATTAAATTTATACATTTAACTTGATAAACCTTCATTTAGAAATGTATCTTACTGTGGCATTGTGATTTGTCAACACTTATATCTAACAAGTCCTTATCTATAGTTCTATAATGAAATGTACAACACTGGCTGAGGATGCAATCTGTTCTCTGTAGACAGCTGGTAGATAAAATATTCTTCAGATTCTCTGGAATGTGAATTGAGGTTGTTGTGAGGTTTTTTAAAGGGTCCCTTCCTTTGCCTCCTCTATAATTTATGGTACAGTATCAGTTTGGTGGATATAAGTATTCATAACGCATTTCCCTGAAGGAGACGACTGTATTTGTGTGGCTGTAAGGATTATATAGCTGTGACAGGACAGTAGAACATGTTCCAGGATGGTCCTTAAGCATGTCTGTTGTGTTTGTAATTGTAAAAGCGCTGTTTATGAACATTACAGACAGGGGCACTTTACCAGAGGAAGGGGCACAACTGGAGTTTGCACATGGACCCCCTCCTCTCATGGCACAGTAGACTGGCATTGTACCATAGCCTACATGTATGTGCAGGTCTCTGAAAACATGGCGCCCGCAATGTTACGGAGACAAAATTCATACTGTGCATGTTTGTTGGCCATTTTGTCGGTGATTTAGTGGCGAGACTGCAGCTCTGGCTTAGGACTTCAGAAAGGTACGTAACAGAACATGGGTGCCGTATGTGTGTGATGGGCCCTCCTGGACCCAAGGGTCCGTGTGCACCACATACATTGCACACCTTATATAAATGCCTATGATTACAGACACCAAGTACACCTACAGAATATGACACTCTGGAAACTTTATCAAAAACAAATGTTAAAGGTTTATTTTCTGAGACTAGCGGTCTCTACCTTCAGGACTCCTGTTGTTTTCCAGGTGCACCTAAGCCACTCCCAATTATATTACGTACAGAAAGCCAACGTGTTAGGCATTAAACCCATAGGCTGTGTCATGTGGGAACATTATAAGTGTGGATCAATGTGGTTTATGTTTTAATCTGAGGGCACTGTTTGCCTGGGCTGAGCCATTGGTTCAGGGCTGGGCAATTGCGGCCCTCCAGATGTTGATGAACTACACATCCCAGCATGCCTTGCATCAGTTTCAGCATGGCCACAAAGCAAAACTAATGCAAAGCATCCTGGGATGTGTAGTTCATCAACATCTGGAGGGCCGCAATTGCCCAGCCCTGCATTGGTACAATATATGATTGACAGAGATGAGGCAGTGGCTACTTAAGAAAGGGGCTGGATAACTGAGGCCTCTTTGCCATTTTGGATTTATTTCCTATCCTCCTTATACAGTAGTATTTGTTTTGTGTGTGTGTATTTGTTATGTGTCATTAATGATTATTAGTAAGAACAGTGAACAGGGACAATATCTGCGATTTTATGATCGATTAGGGACATAATCCATAGTGAGTGTCCTCATTTTATAGAAGTGATGAGAGGCAGGGGCATCGTTTGAGATTTAGTGCAAGGAGCTAGCACTTTAAGCCTTTTTTCTTGGTTCTCGTGATCTAGTATAACGTGTTTGTTCAAGCCGGAGTGCCTCCTTTGATTTGCATTAAGATAAATTAATAATATCTATTTGATTAATTAGGTTACATTTTGCAGAAATTAAGCCTCCTTGATAGTATTTACAGATAGAGCCATCCTCATCTAGCCCTTTAATAGGATTAAGTGAACCAGAACTGTCAGAGTTAATCCTCTGCTAATCCCCTACTGTATTATTCTATGTATTGTTTTGCAGCTGAAAACAATAGATGATAAATAAGTCACATGGCTCTCCAGAGAAGGCTAGTTGAAGAAGGCTCCATCTGTATATAGTGATGATTGTAATTAAGTGATTGTGGTTATTAAGTTATTTAGCCACTAGGATAATGGTTTACAAAAACACAAAGGGCGGTATTCAATGAGAATACCTGCGAGGTGCAGCGAATCCTTTTTAGGATTCGCTGCACATTCGCCACGTTCCGGAGCCGGCGGGCTCCGGTATTCAACGTGTCAGGGGCTCTCTGCCCCTGACTGGCGAATATGAGCTCCTGCGGCGATTGCCGCAGGGAGCCTGAGGACGGTGGCAGGCAGAGAGATGAAGGTTTGTGGGGGTTAGGTGGGCTCCCCGGGTGCCAGGCAACACAGGCTGCCCCCCGGGGGTGCCAGCAGGGGACCTATATTCACTATACCCGATCGTAACGATCGGGTGCAGTGAATATATGAATATGTAATGAGCGGCTCGGCTCCGGCGCCCCCTGCTGGCTGCTGTGTAAAAAAAAAAATATATATATATATATTTTTTTAAAATTAAATATATATTCATGTGCTAACAGCACATGAATAAAAATAGCATGCCCCTCCTCAGAATAAAATTCCTGATTTTTTTTATACCAAATGTAAAAAACAAAACACTTTATTTTAAAAGTTCACATTCCACTTCTCCATAAAAAGATAGCGATTGCTACTCGGTGAATCATGGCGAAAAAAACCTTCAAATGTATTCACCATGTGGTCATTGAATAGGGTGATTCACCATTTTAGTCAGAAATTCGCCAAACAGCACAAATTCGCCATAAAAACATGGCGAATCAGGCTCATTGAATACCGCCCAAACAGTGCAGGGTTTAGGTATATCACTGCTCATCCACAGATGGTATTAAACAGACTGAGGTACTAATTAAGTAAACTGTGCCTAAGCATGTATATTCTTAAAACCTGGATTGTGGTGTACTAAGAAGACTGCATTTGGGATCCACTGCACTACAGCATTTAACAGCCTGGTGATGTTATCACCACTCCCACTTCCTCCCTGCGGACCTGCGAAATCCAGAATTTATTTCAGCGGCTTCGTGGGGTGAGGTGGTTTTTTTTTTTGGGGGGGGGGGGGGGTGTGCACGGAAGGGGGTCATGATTTTCTGGAGCCTCCCAGCTATTACATCAGGGTAGTCAAGTATGGCTTTTATCCAATGCTGCATCGGATCACTAGTACATCCACTCTGACTGCACCTGAATGACCCCCTTATGTTTCACAGCAAAGTACAGAAGAGTTGTATTAATGCAGATGCACTTGAAAGGTTTTCAAGCACTCATACATAGCATCAAAGGTCTTCAGCGTGTGCAGAATGGAAAGAGATCGGAAGGGATTTCTCCAGGAGTGGAATTTTCCTATTAATAAGCTTCATTACCATTCTTTATCAATTCCACACAGCTACATTTAAATCTCAGGGACAATTTTGCAATACAAATTTGTTACCACATCAAGACATTAAATATATCCACATGATATTGTGATTGCGCAAATGTTTTTTCTCCAGAAGTGACTTGGCGAAGCAGATTCTTTAGAACAGACAGAACTTTCACAATATGCATAGTTTCCATCTCACAGCACATAAATGTACACCTCTCCTAGCTTAGAAATGAAGGGATGTCGCATTTCCAAATTCAGCTCCTTACTGCTTGTGAGGATGTTACTTTATTACTGTCTCTCTGCAAAGACAACACTCACTTGTATATTTAACCAGATATAGCAATGTACTTTGTAATAGTGTTCTGTGCTTTTGCATAGAACATTTTATAGCCCTATTTTGAAATTTCCTTGGTTCTTTTATAAAACAGAAAAAAAATGCAACTCAGCAATGTGCATTAAATGATGTGTGTGTGTTTTTACTATGCGACTACCTACAGTAATTCAGGGTTGCCTACTTTTAGGGGGGTATTCAATCTAGGATCACAGCTGTCGATCCCTGCCAACAGCTGTGATCCTGGCCCGTTTGCGGTCAGCCCGACAGCTGAACGACAGGCGGGATTCAATGTCCCGCCTGCCGATCGGCGCAAAGGGGGCCTGGCCGCGAAAACGTCCGTGGATTGTCGATCTGAGGCCGGGATCGCGACAATCCACGGCCGTTATCGGCAGAACGGGCCCGCCAGCTTCTGAAGTCGGGCCCATTCTGCCGTGATCCCGCTTCAATGCTGTCGCTAAAAACAGCATTGAATAGGGAGCCGCCGCTATTTCCCATGTCGGAAATAGCGGCGACACATTGAATACCCCCCTTAAAGTCTCCTCTCCGGGAGAAGCCGGGAGGGGAGACTGTTGGCAACACTTTGGTGGGCGGGGCCTGATGTAAATGTCATCAAGCACCGCCCCTAGTACTGAACATCCCGCAATTTGCGAGTCTTCAGGGAGGGGCTAAATGACGCCGTTTGCATCTTTAGCCCCGCACAGCCCCCCAAAAAGCTGCAAATCGTGCCGAGAGGGGGACCCAATTTTCGGCATCTCTGCAGTAAGTGCCTATTCTGCGTATTCACATTAATCCCCTGTAAAGTCACTCTGCATCTTTTTTTGTAGACCAGAAGTTTTGTTTCATTATTGCTTAATTAGTAGATAAAAAAAGAAGAGGAAATTGGCTAAAATGAAGTGAAACCAAAACTTATGACATATACTTGGGAAGACACTCCGTATTCGCTTTAAATATCATAGATTGAAAAGAAGCACCAGCAGTTAGTTCTTGTCCTTTCCAGTATAGCACTGTATTTACTACAAGTTTTAATTTGAAGGTACTGGTTTTCTAATAAAATAATTAAGTTCAAGTTTTATTTATGTCTTATATTAAGTCATACTGTACTTACTGACTTTTAATGCCTCTCCGGTAGAAGCTCAGAGAGGAGACCCAATGAACAAGGCTGATGTCACAAAGCCCGGCCCCAATCCCCACAAACGCAGCGATTCATGGGTCTTCAGGGAGGGGGCGTGGTTAAAATGTGATTTGCGTCATTTTAGTCCTGCCCCTTACCCACGGCCCCCGCAAATTCTGGAATTTGTTTCAGTGGCTATGGGGGGTGCAGGTGCTTTTGGTAGCATGCTGGAGACTTGCCCACATTCCCAGGGGGGCTAAGAGGGGGACCCGACTTTCAGAAGCCTCCCGGCCATTCTGGGAGGGTAGACAAGTACAGTATGTATTAAATATACAACGTGGTCAGATCTGTGTGGAGTTTGTATGCCTTCCTTGGGTTACTGTGGGTTACCCCTGTACTCAGGTTTTGTTCCACAATCCAGAAATATACTGCTAGGTATATTAGCACTTGACAAATAAAGTAACACTAGTGTGCTCTGTTGTATAGATTATACATTCTTCTACAGCAGGGACTGATGTGAAGGGCACAAGATACATATAGTCTCTGTGTAAGAAGAAGTGTGGACTATATAAATAATGTAATAAATAAATAATTATATTAGCAACATTCACAAAACTTCTAAGTTCAATACAAATTTGGATAATTCTTTCCGGTGGTCAGTCTTCTGCCAGTATCGCAGTGGTGTAACTATAGCCCCACAGCCCCCGCGGTGGCGGGGAGGCGCTGAGAAAGTGTGGGTGCCAGGGGGTCTGCGGGGCTATTGTTACTCGCTGCCGTCTCTGCCGTTACCTGGCCTGCCGCATCTGTCTGCAGTCACGGTCCTGTCTCTCCCGGCTCCTTGTGAAGCTGCCTCTTCTTCCCCTCCACACCCATTATAAAAAAAAAGGTAGCGACCATGAAACCCCAAACAACATAAACCCCCAGGTAACGACCAAAAAATCCCTAGCAACGAGCAACAAAACACTCTGGTAATGAGCATGATACCACTAACAACAAGCAAGTATTTTAAAAGTATTTCTAAACCTTACTGTGGGGAATTGTTGTGTTATAACAGTATTACAGTTGTGGTATAATATTTAATAGGCAATACGCTGTGTGGTGTAATGGGCATTAAAGTGTGTGGTATGATGTGTAATGGGCATTATGGTGTGTGGCATAATGTGTCATTTCATTAAGGTGTGTGACAATGTATAATGCGAATGGGAAGAACATGGACAGCAACAGACAATAAGTAAAGGCCCTTCTCCCACCCTGCACCCCCTCTCAGCCTGCATGCTCTCCCACACTGCATCTCCCTCTCAGCCTGCATCCTCTTGCACCTTGCAGCCCCCTCTCACCCTGCATAGTATAAGAGATCCTACTTACTATTGTGGTGTATAAGGTGCATATGGGATGGTACACTACAAATAAGGACACCCCTTTTGAGTGGACACACCCCGTTTCCAGGGTACACACGCCTTCAGCACATGTATACTTACAGTCTTCACTTTTACATACCCCCATTTCAAAATTTCCAATTTGACCACTGTATATAACAGACCCCCTTCCCCCCCATTAGGGCTGGTTTCTGAAATATACCGGGCTGGTTTTCCAACCCAATCCACCCCTGCCCGTCCCAGATCGCCATCTTTTTCTGGTGCTGCGGGTCTCCTGCTTCTAATGGTCAGTGCCGCTTGCAGGTCTCCGGCGTCTTAAAATTAAAACTGCGCATGCGCCGGGTATACATCATCCCCAGCGACTATTACCGGGCGCATGCACAGTTTAATTTGAAGACGCCAGAGACCAGCAAGCAGCACTGAGCATGAAAAACAACTACGCATGCACCAAAGACACAGCATGAGACACGCAACCCGGCGCATGCGCAGTACTACAACCAAGGGAGGAGCGCACCACCATTATGGGAGGACACGTATCCCCGTCGGGTGTGGATAACGCACTCCCAGAACGTATACTAAACAATAAATACATCAAGGCGATGGGCGAGGCCGTTTCACCACGATAAAGCGGTGAAGCGAAACTGGGCTCATACGGAACGTTATGGACGTGTTAATAAATCCACTCCTGTGTGTGTCACACATGAGATATAATGAAAGAATCAGATTTTGCATATTTTTACAATGTTTTTATATCACCCTAATTATTTTAGATAATAAAATGTCACTGTTCATTAAAAATATACTCGCAAAATGTATAACTGAAAAAGAGAGCGAGGCACAAAGGTGATCAGGAGCTCTCCTCTTTCTGCAGATAAAATCCAGAGAGCCAGATGTTTTGCATTAATGTGTATAAACTACTGGTAAACTAGAGCCTCTGCTTGATATTTACCAGGTCCCTGATAATTGCATCATGTAAGTGAGGAAAGATTATTACAGCGGGATCAGTACACTTCAACCTGCTGCCCACACTTTCTGCACACTGGTGAGAAGATAATTTACTGATCTAAAAGTAATGGCTCACAAACACCGACAAAGCAGTATTTATTAGATTTTTATTTATATTTTTTAATATCTGCACATTTTACATACAGTACACTGCACTCATAACAACAAATATACACCTGACACACCACCCTGCACTGTAAGCAGCAACATATATTAAATATGAGATCATTGATCAATCATCAGGTGTGTGTATGTATGTGTATGTATATATATATATATATATATATATATATATATATATATATATATATATATATATATATATATATATATATATAATCAACAATCTGTATTTTTAAATTCCAAACTGGGCCTGAAGTGGGCATACCATGAGACAGAACAAGTACTTTGAAGTTTCAATGATTCTTTCTATTGAATACAAATATCTTTAATTATAAAAATCTTCCATTTTCTATTCAATCCCGATTCGATCAGGATTGAATTAGGATCGAAATGCATGGCTCAGTGTACATATTCTATTTTGACTATACAGTGCAGATCTTTACTGTATACAGTAGTCTTGCCTGCACAGTCTATTTTTATATTCATTTTCAATGTCGCAGAGCTGTGTATTGGGATCAAACTGGCATCCAAAGCGGCTGAAAACCGTTCCATGTCTATTCGATTACTATTCGATTTGAAATTGAATTGAAAGGTGCCAGAAACACACCATGTGTACGGGGCATAATAATACCATATAGTTCATATACTGTAGTGTTACTGGGCAACAAAGTAAAATATAACAAAAACTAGGGATACCTTTTGTACACAGAGAGCCTGATTCTCAGTCACCACATCTAGTGATTTTACTCTTACTGTGCACAGATCTCAGGCGGTACGCACAAAGGCTCTTATTCTGGTGCATTGGCATGGACCGGTCATTTGCACGTGGGCTGATGTTTGGCGTATGCGCAGCTGCATTTCTTCGCATGTGCATACACCACGTGGTTGTGGCAACGACTAATGGCGGGGGTGGCAGTGGATAGTCGCGCCCATGGGAATGCCCAGCGTTTCATAGGCTACCCATGAAATCGCTGGGCGTTACCATGCGAATCACTCGGTTACATGGGTGCCGGGGGCGGGCAGCTGACATCACAGGATGTTAGCTGCCTGCCCACTTCCTGCCGAATATCCTTGCAGATTGCAGATCTAAGGTTATCTCAGAGTAACCTTATATGAGTGTTGGCCTTCCATATCATTCGATGGTTGGCAACCATCGAATGATGTGGGTGTTCCACCACAGCCTGCAAATGGTTGTTTATGTTAAACATCCATTCACAACCCATGTGTAGAAACGCGGCGTGCGAGGGGGGGCATGCATATCGGCATTCGCAGGGCAGCTTCTGGTGGACTCGCAAGGCTGCAAATTCACAGCCTTGCAAATCAACCAGAATAACCCTCAAAGTCATAGTAACAAGTGGTTATTTACTGACAATGACCCTGATTCAGCTGTGTTAACTAGGCAAAAAAAGGAAATGTCTGGTCCCTGCAGGTGGGGCTGATGTAACATGTGCAGAGACAGTTAGATTTGAGTTACATTTTTTCTTCTTAGAATTAATCTTTTTTTTTTTTTTTTACAATGAAATTTAAATTTCAGTTTAAACACACCACACCCAAATCTTAATATCACATGTTAACAAAGCTAAATCAGGCCCAATATTTGTAAATTAGCCTAGCTTATTAAAATAAGCCTAGAATGGGTACACACCTAAACGACCAGTGAACGTGCCTTTTGTTCGGGTCCAAGTCCCCTTTGTCCCGGATCATGGGAGATTGCTGGTACACACTAAGCAATTTAACCGTTTGAGTGCCAAGTGAATTTGACAAATTTCATTCATCATTATGACTTTTTCATTCATCATAATGGCCCTTATTCTGGTTGGTGCGGCCGGAGCCGCACACGGTGCTCCGGCCGCACAAACCAATCCCCGCCCACGAGACGGATCGCCACGGCCGTCCGTACACGGACGGCTGGCGATCCGCATAAAAATGGTGGGGCGTACGCCTCCACCATGGTGGGAGCTGCCCCCTGCATTCGATGGTCGTCGACCATCGAAGGCAGGGCCGCACGCCACAGCAGCTCCCGCAAGCTGAGACCACACGGACAATCGTCCGTGTGATAGCTTGTATGGGGGCTGAGAGCTGACATCCGGCGACGTCAGCTTTCCGCCCCCATCAGTGGCGTCATACCCTGATTAGCATGCATACGCCCCGCGTTTGCATGGGAACGCCCATGAAACGCGGGGCGTATACATAGGGAAATGAGGGTATGAAGCCCCTCACGCCCCTATACGCCCCCTTTGCGGCGGACGAAATACGTCTGCGGCGAATGGGGCTGCACATGCGCAGATTGACCTCTGCGCATGTGCAGACTAAAAACATCGGCGGTACGGCCGCACGCGGGCCGTACCGTCCGATTCAGAATAAGGGCCAATGACCTGTACTGTTTACCTTACATAGAAAATATCATCATTTTTTAACACAACATTTTTTATTTGTATTTATACAATGTGATGGACGTTGGCATTTAAGCAAATATTTTGCATATCTCTAACAGAGATGTTGGCACTCAAAGGATTAATGAATGATAGTAAACTAAAAGTCCCAAGTTCCCAGCTTGGACTTGTTTAAAAAAGGCTATTCTGTTCTAAATTAAACTTATGTCACAAGAAATATTCTTCTCTAGTGTCAATGTAAAAAAAAACCCACAACTATACACCAATCATGATTAAACACAATACTATAATATACAGAGTATTCTTTAAGCCAAAAATATGTTGGTGTAAGTGGAAACTATTCGCAATGTGTCAAGATTAAACAGCAAGCTTTTAATAGTAACTAAGAATGAATCAGGAATGCCTCGGCAGGATTGTTTAAACGTTAGTAATATTTCACAAGGCCATGAAAAATAAAGATGTTTTGTGCATGGAAGGGGCTGTGGCCTGCAGGCGGCAGGGGAATCGTACATGCCTTCAAGGGTGATTAAGTACCAGACAAAACGTTGTATTTATAAAAGATTACCAGACAAAACGTTGTATTTATAAAAGATTAAAGGGGGGAATTACAATTCTAATATAATTTTAAATGAAATATCAGGTAAGTTTAGCTAGGTTTCATCTAAATTACTTTAGCAATATTAATCTGATATATCTGTATATCTCTTATGTTGACTGCACCGTTCTTTTATAAGACGAGATCATTTACAATACTGACCTTCATAGTCATTCTTCATGTACTTGGTCCTAACAATGAATCAGTGTTTCCATTGACCTCTGTGATCCACACTCTTCTTGCCATATATCTTCCAAATCTGCATGAGTCCCTCTGCTTGTGCATCCTTTAGAAAGGTCTCAGGAGGCCTTTTAAAGAAAAAGTTTCCAAATAAATCATTTTCGACAAATAAATAAAAAGTAAGTTTATAAATAATATTTAGGTGAATCTAGAGACACAAATAAACCAGTTTCATCTTCCATAAATTGATAACATCTTTTTTGCCTTTGAACGGCTGATTTAGAGTTGGAGGTACTCTGTTTAAAGTATACATGCTAATTTAAATAGCAGCAACACATACAGTACTGCACAGTATATCCCAGTACTCTGCAGTTCTCAGTGAAGTAAGCTCGCCCCAGTTGACCAGAGGCAAGATAAATCTTGGTGCCCCCCAAACACATCCACACACCACCCTTTTATAAATATATGTATGCAGACACACATGTACAGTATGTATGCAGAGCAGGTAGCTCCATCAGTAAGATCCGCTTCTAGTAGAACAGGTCATAGGTTTTAATACAGGTTACGACACTTGCAAAATTATATTTAGAATAAAGTATGACGTCTATGGTCCTGCTAGGAAGGGGAGTCAGCCACAGAAGCGATATCGACGGCTTTCAATTAACTGATTCAAACTTAGAGGGGAGGAGAGGTGCCCCCTTGGGAGCAGGAGACCGGCGGCAGATGACTTCATTGCCTCACAGAGTTACGCCTCTGGCAGTTCTATAGTTTTTATGCAGCCTGAATCATTTAAATTGAAAAACAAAAAAGACACGTACTAAAATATATGGATGAAAAGACCACAAAATTGACAAATGCTATTATAAAGTTCTAATAAAAAATATATATTTAATTTTAAAATCAATAAAGAAAAAGTCAGTTCCTGGTCTTTTTAAAAACAAAAAGTCCTGACAATACGGCTTTGGAAGACACTTTATCTATGTTTGTGTTTTTAAACGGTTTGCAAATAATCAGTATTGTATAAACACAAAGTAAAATGACTGACCTTTAATTATATGTTTGTAGTTACCAGCCAATAGATTTCTTTCTAGTGAACCCAAAAAAGACAACTGAGATCTCCAAAAGAGGCCCATTGGTTTTATTACTTTTTTGCTTCTCTTCTTCAGTGTTTTATCATGAACCACAATTTGCCAAATGAAACACAGCAGGATTTCAGACCATGGAAAGAAAAACATTTGTCAATAACCAAAGTTAATCCATGTTTTCACAGTCACTCTACACATCGATAACACCCATCAAACGACTGTAATATTGTTCAGCTCTACAAAAATAATAATATGATAGAGATAAAACTGAAGTTTATATTTGCTCATCATAAATCCCCTGTTACAGAATAAAGAAAAACACAGCTTGAAAACCCAGAACACATTATGCCGGAGTTTTCCCATTATCAGTGAATAGGTTCAGCAGACCTGGCACAGATAATCTTTTATTTCTTCTGAAAATCGAGCCAGAGGTCAGATAAACATACAGAATGGAAACAAATAATATGGAAAATAAAGATGTCTAAGTAGATCTGTCAAATTATCTTATTGTACAGGGCCGGTTCAGGTTTGACTCCACAGAAGCAGTCAATGACTTATTTCCAATTATGTTTTTCATTTTTCCATCTTTACCACTTACAGGCATTAACATACAGTACCATGAAATAAATAATGGAAAATTGCATATAATATGGTGTTTATGGGTTTATTTTATTTTAGGAAGGCTGTCAGGGGACAAAAAAGTGTCCACTGCCAATAGTAAAATGAAAGGGTCCGTGGGCATAGAGAAAGGGCAAAATAGGATTTATCTTCATATATGGGGAGAAGCTATATCAGAGCACATAACATGCGCGGCTACCCCTTTTCCCCCATGATGTTGGTTCATATTATTATTATTATTTTATAAGGCGCCACAAGTGTTTCGCAGCGCCGTGCAAAGGAACAATACAGGGAGACAAAACTTGGCATAACATTATATAAATAACAAAAATAGAGTACAAATAAAGAGCGCCACAGTTCAATACACATTACAGCTTAAATATAAGTAGTGAGGACTTAATAAACATACTATAAGAGGCTTGTGGCCAATGATGGAGATGAGTATGCAGACAAAGATGGTCCCTGAGTGAGTATATTAGAGCTGTGAGTGAAATGTGAAGAGAAGAGTGCTTTTGACAACAGGAGGGAAGAGGGCCCTGCTCGGAGGAGCTTACAATCTAGTAGGAAGGGGAGACAGACAGATTACAAGAGGTGCAAGCAAGTGGGTGGTGGCTAGATAGCAGGATGCAAACAGGCAAGGGGTCGGAGAACCAGCTAGTTCACGCAGTGGAAGGGTACGCTTTGATAAAAAGGTGAGTTTTCAGTGCCCGTTTGAAGCTTTGCAAGGTCGGGGATAGTCTAATGGAGCGAGGGATTGCGTTCCACTGAAGGGGTGCAGCACGGGCAAAGTCCTGTACTCTAGAATGGGAAGCAGTGATCAGGGTGGAGGAGAGACGACAGTCATCAGCCGACTGTAGAGGGCGGGAGGGTGTATGAATTGAGATGAGTTTAGAGAAATATGGAGCAATGGAATTAGAGCTGGCCCTGTATGTGAGTGTGAGGTGTTTGAGGATTCTGTAGGGGAATGGGAGCCAGTGCAGATTTTGTTGAAGGGGAGTGGCAGAATTAGAGGGAGAGGAAGATAAGCCTGGCTGCAGAATTGAGGACAGATTGGAGAGGAGCCAGTTGGGATCGAGCGAGGTCGGTGAGGAAAGCATTACAGTAGTCGAGCTGTGAGATGACCAGTGAGTGGATGATAAGCTTAGTTGCACTTTGTGAGAGAAAGGGCCTGATGCGAGCAATGTTGTGTAACTGGAACCGGCAAGAATGGGCCAGGGCTTGGATGTGGGGTGCAAAGGAGAAGGAGGAGTCGAGAGTGACACCCAGGCAGCGGAGTTGGGGAACGAGGAGATTATGGTGTTGTTAACAGTGATAGAGATATTAGTAGGGGGCATAGCTCTGGGTGGGGGAAAGATAATAAGACATCTGCCTCTGTGCACTATAGTGCAAGTTCCAATATAACATTGACTATTTTTACCATATTCCGCATTCGTTACATAGCCAACATTTGTATATATAATTACATTTAGGACAGGTTAGCAAGGTCAGGGTGCATTAATGGGATATTTCAGCACAATTAATTTCTATCAAATATTTATTAAGATTGTAATAATGTTTTTAAATGTGAATGCTTTAGCGTTTTGTGTTACCTACTGTTGTTACTGAAAGAAGTTCCGCTGGGCTTGGTTCCAGTGGGCCCACACATACCTGTACATCATAGGATACTCTAAGTTCTCACCGCAGAAGAGTTGAATGGGGGATGTCTCCTCTTTTTAAATATTATTATTTCACCATTTCTGGAATGAGATCTTGCAGCTGTTAAAGCTGGAGATCATTGCTGAATATACAGTAGCCCATGCTTAAAATTCCTTAAGGGAGACTTCAATTGCCTAACTAAGATGGCGGCCAACCCTACTACTCCGATTGTGCAGCTCCATCTTGTCGCTGTGTTAGAGTACCACAGTGTGAGATGGAGTCCCTGTGATTGCTGCATACACAACTGTTAGGCTGTGCCTTTACTGCTACAGAGAGGCCGGTATCCTAAACTGCTACCCATATAAGTCACCGGAGGAGGACCTGTATGTTCTGCTTAATCTCCACTACACGCAACAAGTCTGTGAATGCATAAATATGAGTGCAGTTGTACAATCACATTGCTACTAAATAAACCACCCACTGGTTAGTTACTGGGATGTTAGTTGACTCAGGGCATTTGCTAGTGTGTAGATATGTTCTACTATGCCACTGCCACCTGTACGCTCATTTACCAACAGAAATCTCAGATACTGTAGAATGGAGATTAGGCACTGCTCAATATTACTAACATTACACAGAAGTGAGTTCTAATACAAGTATTTGGCAGCAGGGCAACTCAGGAATCCACATATGTGCTGTGTTTACATAGTAATAGTAGCTCCAGCCATCATGTTCAATGTAGCATTCAGTTCACATTAGGGTTTTCTGCATTTTACCCAATCATGATAATTTGGGACCTGGGCATGCCCTATTTCCAGTGTTGGCTTTTGACAGGATCCCAGACAGCAGTAGTTCAGTAGTAGTTCTATGGAACTACAATGGAGGGAAATAGGGTACTTGTTTCCTATCTGGGCGCCCGCTACGTTAATTGCGCACCATGCTATTCTCCGTATAAAAATCGCATCGGATACCACAAATGCACATACACGATATTGAACGATGCGATCCGATTTCGTTCCCGCTTTTATGGTTGGCCCATAGGATATATAGGAAACCCCCCCTGATGGTTTAAAATGCGCCTCCATTGTTAACGCCACCCCAGTATTGATGTCAACCCGAAGCGTGGCGAGCGCAGCAGTACGCGTCCTCCGACTTTTTCATACCCCCACTATCCACGTCGGCGTGGAGTTGAGAATAGAATAGTGTGGCGAGCGCAGCGAGCCACCGAGCCCGAAGCGTGGCGAGCGGACGCGGATACTTCACAGGTATCCGTGTTCCCTCGCGGGCTTCACAGGTATCCGCGTCCCCTCGCGGGGCTCGCTGCGCTCGCCACGCTTCGGGCTCGCCACACTATTCTATTCTCAACTCCACGCCGACGTGGATAGTGGGGGTATGAAAAAGTCGGAGGATGCGTACCGCCGCCCCTCGCGGGGCTCGCTGCGCTCGCCATGCTTCGGGTTGACGTCAATACTGGGGTGGCGTTAACAATGGAGGCGCATTTTAAAACATATGGGGGGGGGGGGTTTCCTATACAAATCGTGGGTTTGCGGGGTTATTACATTGAAATCAATGTAAAATCGGGTCTCAGGGACCATTTAACATTGATTCCAATGTAAAAATCGGGGTTGATCGCGTCACCGCATGCGATGCGATCCGATTTAAAATGAAATCGGATCGGATAGCATCGTATGCCATCGTACATCATCGAGTACCGAATCCGATGCAATGCGATCCGATTTCATTACGGTGCCATACGTTGAAAACCTGGGCGCCCAGATAGGAAACAAGTACCGGAAATAGCAGTGGCTCACCCCAAGGATCTGTATTTGAACCATAGCTCTATACCATTTGCAATGTTGGTGAAAATGGTATTGAAGGGAAAATTTGCATTTTTGCAGATGACACAAAAACACATGCAACAAGGTGGACACACCGGGAGGGGTAAAACAAATGGGTGTGAGGGGTAACACAAATGATTGATGATCTAGCTGAAGAGGAGATGGGCAGGGTTTCTATCCCCCACCACCGAAAAACTGGGACACGTGTGAGACATCCGTGCGTTCCAGTCAGATGAAGCGCCTCTCCGCCGGCGATCACCAGGGGGAATATTCTGGCGATTCCTGGCGCTGAACGAGAGGTGTTCCATCTGTATCTCCAGAAGGATAGTAATACATTACAGTGTACAAACAAGGACATCTAAAATAGTGCATGGCCGCAAAACTTACCCGGAAAGACAAAAAGATCTTAATATGTATAGTTTGGAGCAGAGATGGGACATGATAAAAACTTTCAAATACTGTATATCAAGAGTTTTAACAAGATACATGAGGGAGAAGATTTTTCAAAGGAAGAGAAGTATTAGAACTTGAAAACACACTGAAACTGGAGGGATGGAGGTTTAGGGGAAAATTGTAGGAAAATTTACTTCACAGAAAGGATAGTGGATCAGTGGAATAGCCTCCCATTAGAGTTGGTAGAGGCTAAGACAATAGAGCAATTTAAACATTCTTAGGATAGGCATATGAATATCTGAGATGCGTTCAGCATCAATGCTGGCGTCAATATTATGAATTCCGGCCTCCAAACTACCAACAGGAGACCAGGGCTGGAATTCTGACATCATTGAGGATGCCAGTGCCAGAAATCCGACTGCCGAGATGCTGGGAGTAAGTATGCCAAGATATGTTAGGGTTAGGCTGTGAAGAGTGGGGGAAGGTTATTGTTATTCTGTGGGGAAGGAGAGTTAAGCACTTTGAAGGCGGGGTTAGGGTTAGCATGCAGATCGGGATGGTTAGGTTTTTGGAGCAGGGTATGGGGGTTGAGGATAGGCACTAGCAGGGATGGTTAAGGACAGGCTGAATGGGAGAAAGGTTAGCACAAGGATGCGGGGAGGGAGGGTTTGGGTGAGGGTCTGGAAGGAGAAGGGTATAAGTACTTGACACCTGTTGGGATTCCTTCCTATGAGATACTGGAGCAGGTATTCTGACCACGGCATTCCCATCGCTGGTCATTGGTACATATCCTGAACAGCCTTACAGAACTAAGGATCAAATAGGATTGAGGTTACCTAAGAATAAAAAAAAATGTTAGATTAGCAGGGCCAAGTACTTCTTATCTGCTATCCAATTAATTTTGACAAGATAGCAGTCTGCTGTAAAATAGCAATGTCAACCTTTATAAACCACTGCTAATTTATCGATATTGCAGAACTTCCTAAAGCTGACTATGTAATACTTTTGTGAGTAGATTTATTAAATCAAAGTAGTAAAGAAAGTTCCATACTTACAGGTAGCTTAACAATATCTATGAAATTCAGATTCAGAGTTGCACTCTGCTTTAGAATCTTTTGCCATAATTGCATCTATGACTTAGCTATTGCTAGTATAAGCCCTTTCCCTGGAGCAAATCTCATTGTACAAGGACGCCCACTTAGAGCATCTTTAGTTTGTCTTCATTGTGTCACCAAAACCTGTACTAGTCCCATGATAGGTGCATAGTCTCCATGAACAATGTAAATAATTAAGCATCTGAAGGGATGATTCAGACCTGATTGCTGCTCTGCAAAATTACAGAGCCTGACAATCAGATAGCCGCCAACCACCACGTGTGAAAGGCTTGCAAAAATGCCAATTGGTCAATAGCTGCAAAATTTATTCCCAACTTACTCACCATCAAATTATCTTTCCAGTCTGTGCTTAACGTAGAACCTACTCTGCCTATGTGATAAAAACAGGCTGATTGAGGCCAGAAAACACATGGGCACACCTGTATTTTTTTTTTTTTTGGTGAATGGCTTAGTACATGCGTGCTACATACGCATATGCAATCGATCAATAATTGTCCACCTTTTTAAAGTGCAGGACTGCTATTGGGTCTGAATAACCCCCTGAGTGTGCAAACAGTTCACCAACACACCCGGCATGACATACCCGTAACTCACTGGAAGACTTTGCTATCAGCACTAAAAATAGTGCACTACGAATCTGTGTGTATCTAGCAAAGTTTTGTACATATTTTGATCAATATATTTAATCTAACACCCAATACATTTTTAGTATATTTCCTACCTTATGCATATCAATCGCAACTGCACATCTGTGCATACACTCAGTCTAACTCATGTATCGTACAAGGTTTTAAAGATTTTCCACACACACACACACCCACTAGCAACCCACTTAGCTCCATGTAAATCAGTCAGGTCCAATGTGCTTTGGTCATCTCTTGCAGGTGCTGTAACTGTGCTCATTACCCAAGGCAGACAATGAATACCTCAATTTAAAATTAATTCACAATTACTATATTTCAAACTACTCTTTGGTACATATGGCATTGGGAATTAAATCATAGTGAGAAACAGTTGAATTAATTCTGGATTTACTGGAGCACATTTTTGTACATATACATTCAATTATATTCTTCATATTCATATTTTATGTACTTTTGTCCATATTTTATTTTATATACTGTATATTAGTGGTTCTTATATTCGTCTGATAGAAGTGTCAGGAAATATGTATTGTCTGTGCGTAATAATCATAATGCCAATGAAACTTTTTAAATCAATTTATTTGAAGGTTTTTATTTTATTTCAGCTTTAACTTGCAATTATTTTATTCCCTTTTTTCATTTTCTTATGTCTTCAGACAAAGCCAATTATATTAACCTTTCTGCCTTGTCAAGTATACATTTTCAAAAACCTTAATAATTCCTTTATATGTCATAATAAATGTGCTCAAACTGGCTCCCAACCTGAACATTCACTTTACCTCCATATTTCCAAAATGTAGCTACTTTATATGGAAATGTCATTTTTCAATTACATACAGTAAAAGTAATTGGACTTAAATCTAATGTATAAGATTCATTGGTTTGTTTGTTTGTCTAACCGGTTATGCATTCCGACACACCTGCATGGATTGGGATGAAACCAATGGGTACTTGTGTAGTTTCATGGCGGCAGCTTACGCTACGTTTGAAGCTACGTTATTAGCATAGCCCAATGGCTGCCTTACTTGTGTAGTTTCACGGCGGCAGCCTAAGCTACGTTTTCAGCATAGCCCAATGGCTGCCTAGCGCAGTCAGCGTAGTGACTCTGCGGTAAACTGCATAGTCAGCATAGTGGCCCCGTGAGGCAGCTACTCACCGTACTGTTGCTGGGAACTGTATCTCTGTTCCCGACATCCCAGGCAAGCTTAGTAAGTGTCTCCCACACGGCGCCGGCAGTGAGGCGCTCCATCTGTCTTAGACGCAGGAGCATCTGAGACGCAGGAGTGTCTCATATGCTGCTGCATCTGAGTAACAATTGAGGCAGGGTACAGAAACCCTGCCGACAGAGTTAGGGGTTCGGTAGCGTGTGCGTCTCCTGCACAAAGAGGAGGTGCGGACTCAAATGCATCTCATGCACAATAAAGAAGGCATTTGCCAGTGCTCCATGTTACATACTAGCAAATGCCTCCATTTGAAACCCACACTATTCATGCCAGCCTGAAGCATGGCGAGCGCACGCATTATGCGTTCTCGCGACCTTTTTCATACCCCCACTATCCACGTCGATGTGGAGTTGATTTTATAAAGTGTGGCTAGCGCAGCAAGCCACTGAGCCCGAAGCGTGGCGAGTGGACGTGGATTACATGTAAAGTAATCCGCGTCCCCTCGCCACGCTTTTGGCTCGGTAACTCGCTGCGCTCTCCATACTTGATAAAATCAACTCCACTCTGATGTGGATAGTGGGGTTATGAAAAGGTCGGGAGGATGTGTAACACGTCCTCTCCCGGGGCTCGCTGTGCTCGCCACGCTTCGAGCTGGTGTAGATAGTGGGGGTGTTTCAGGAACACATTCACACCTGCCATATCATACATCTGAGACAGTAATGATGACATGTATTAACTGGTAACTGGTTTTTAGTTAATAATAATAATAATAATAATAATAATAATAATATGAAGAACGCAACTTAAAGTAAAATAATATCAAAATTATTAAGAATAAAGAAAAAAATTAACAGTTATTCTTCTGAATCTGCATTGACAGAAAATGCAGCAGAAGTGGATGCAGTTGTGTCTGCTTCTGTGTCGTCAAATTTCTCAGCCTGTGGGAGCAGAGTTAAGGCATAAAGTATACGTCGGAATGCGTCGCAATTCCTGTAGGTAGGAGTCCAGATTCTGGTGCGCAGTGCCAGAGCCGGCCTTAGGCATAGGCCAACTAGGCAATTGCCTAGGGCATTTGGAATGCCTAGGGGCATCAGCAGCTTCTGCTGATTAAAATGATAAGCAGCATGCCTATTTTGTGTGTGTGAGTGAGGCTGTTAGCGGCTGTGCGAATCCTGTCTGTGGGTGGGTTGGTTGTGCAATAGTGTTCGGCATATGTGTAAGGGGCATTATGTGTGTCATGTATAAATGCATTAATAATGTGTGACATATGTGTAAGGGGCATAATGTGTGTCATGTGTATAAGGGCATTAATAATGTGTGACATATCTGTAAGGGGCATTATGTGTGTCATTATGTGTATGAAGGGCATTAATAAAGGTTGGCATAATGTGTAAGGGGCATTATGGTTATAAGGACATTAATAAGGTGTGTCATGTGTAAGGGGCATTACGGTGTGGTATTATCAGGGGTGCCGAGAAAAAGGGGTAGGGGGTACAAATTACCCAGGCCAAAGTCTGATGGAAGGGCCCAGTGGGGGCCCCGTTCCCTTAAGTGACAGCAGCAGCTGCAGCTCTTCTCCTCTGCCCAGCACACCCTGCTTTATGCTGGGTTACAGTGTGGCATGGAGGTGCTTAAAATACAATATTTTCTCAGGATTTTTTTCTAATGGTATAATGTGAATAATATGAGGAGTAATGTACATAAGGTAAAGTGGTACTACTGTGTGATGTAATGTGAATAAGGGACACCATCGCATGATATAATGTGAATAAAGTTGCACTACTGTTTGGCATAATTTGAATTGGGGATACTATTGTATGGCCATGCCCCTTCCCAGCAAGAACACACCCCTGTTTGGGCTCCGCACCGAATGGGTGCGCTGTTTCTATTTAAAATATTGCAGGTAGGAGCACCAAAATGATGACTGCTATGATGAGGGTTGATGATCTTGGGAAAGGGGAGCAGGGTCAGAGACGGAACTAGTGGCGGTGCTAGGGGGCAACAGTCAAAATCTTGCCTAGGGCGTAATTTAGGCTAGGGCCGGCTCTGCGCAGTGCCCCTTTGATGTTTGTTACACCACTTACACAATCCACAAAGGCCTTCAATGTTTTGGGTGTGAACCACAGTTTCCGGATCAACAAAATTGTAGCAATGGTTCACCCGTGCATGGTGGTATCCTGCCTGCTCCCCGGTTAAATGAGATTGTTGATGGCAGCCATCAGGGTGCTGGCGTCACATGTTTCAACAGGTGTTACAAAGCAGTCACCGGTGTCTCTGGAAATGCCTCAGAACAACCCCTGTTGAGGCAGCATGCGTCCCATGTGACTTTTCCGCTGTACAAAGGAGGTCATCTACTTCCACTATTTTTCCTGGACCGCCAATCCAGCATTGGGGCTGCGACATTAGGTCCACGGTGCAGGCCTCCCGCATACGGTTGTTATACTGCACAGTGTTTTCTTTAGAAATGGACAGATGACGCTCACAGAACATGATGCTGGTTAGCTCCTCCGCCCAACAAAACACGAAGCGTATAAGTGTCATGAACGTGAGATGGCATCCACGGAACCACTGTGCGGCCCAGACGCTAACCTTTTTGCCGCAGCTTCTTATGTGGCAGCGCCACATCCGCTCCTTCACATTCAGTCGCATTGGATGGCCATTAGGACACGTCTTGGTCTCAGGGAGAAAGTGGTGAAGCTACAAGAAATTCACAGACTCCTCCTCTGTCTGCGGCAGGTTAAAAATAGTTAATTTGTCGGCAGCCATAACTGACACAATTTATACTGCTGACTGACTACGCACAATGTACTGCGTACTGCTGACTGACTACACTGGCCATGGGTACAGTACGCTACGCTATGCTGATTCTGACAGGGCTCCTGGCTATGTTAAGCGGCCATGGGAACACTACGCTATGCTGATTCTGACAGGGACGCTCGCAGAAACACTACCCTACTTTTAATTATGCTGGCTGCGGGAACACTACGCTCATTCTGACAGGGACGCTACGTTGACTACGTAAATGCTGCCATGAAACTACACAAGTACCAACCAATGTGAGGTAGTCCAGTTGGATCCTTGTCAGGTTTTAGAGGGTTTGGGCTACCGATCAGACCTTTACGGTGGAATGCACCAGTCAAAACTTTTACCAAGGTAGCCTGTTTTGGGCCTCCCACCGGATTAAATTGGAAGAACGCTTCATTGGATCTAGAGGGTTGGGGTTGTTTGGACCTACTGGCATAAGGTGCCAGAAAGAACTTTGAACTGGGGAGCCTGTTTGGAACCTTCCACTTTATGGATTTGAATAAAAACTTCACAGAGTGATAAGGCCCCCATACACTATGCGATTTTGGGATGATTTTATCCGATTTCGGCACTTTGTGCCGATAATCGGGTGAAATCGGCCCAAAATCGCAGGTGTGTGATATCTGATCCGATCCAATGTGCGGTCCCAGGGAGGTCGGACGGTCAGTACATACGATCACGTCCGACCTCCCTGTATGCATATGCCTGCCCACCTAACAGGCATATGCATGCAGACACCGGGGGAGCAGTGGGGCGGGCAGCGGGTCCCTGAGTGCTAAGCTGGCGGCACCGGGGAGTGCTGACCTGGCCGGGCGGTGATGATCATAGATATCAGCAGCGCTGCGGGAGTCGGGACGGGACGCGCATCGCGCAGTGGTGGGTATTAGATTTTAAAATTCCTATCAAATGACTAGCCGTTCTCTGATTGGCTGAGCTCTCGCAAGCGATTTACCACATGTCAAATTTGGCTCATCGAGTGCCAAATTGTGTGGGAGCCTCCCGGGGAGCTCCCGGGCGGCTCACAGGAGAATTGGGTCCGACTTGTCCTAAGGACAAGTCGGCCTAATGTATGGGGGCCTATAACAGTGGATCCCAGAAGACAATCTAGAGGGTTGAGGTCGGTTGGACCTCACAGTGGAATGCGTAATTCAGAACTTTGACCAAGGAGATGTTCTGGGCCTTCCACTGGAAGGATTTGGAAGAAAACTTCACAGTGTGGCAACATTGTATATTAGAATACATATTATGGGTATATGATTGGTTGTACCTCATGGTAGGATTATTTGGCCAGAACTTTGATCTGCTGAGCCTGTTCGGAACCTTCTGCTCTATGTATTTGGTCAAAAAGTTTACAGTATGGTAACATTGGAACACAGAAGACATACTAGGGGTTTTTGGTCAGTCAGACCTCCCAGCAGAATGCACCAGTCAGAACTGTAACACAGGGAGCCTGTACTGGTCTTCCACTGAATGGATTGGAAGAAAACTTCACAGAAATATAATATTGGATTCCAGAGAACATACTAGGGTGTTGGAAAATGGTATATACTATACATAGTGCTTAGATAAGTGTTTTATTTGTGCTATTGCAATACCTGTAAAAATAAAAAGTTTATCACATGCAAAAGCTTACAATGTTTACAAGCTCATTAGGTGAATTATTAAGCAGTATCTGGAGTTCCATTTTTTGCCAGAGATATGCAGATGACTTTGGGCCAGATGTATCAAACTTCAACATGTAATAAAGTGGAGAGTTATAAACAACCAGCCAATCAGCTCCTACCTGTCATTTTTCAAAACCAGAATGTAACATGTCAGTTAGCAGCTGATTGGCTGGTTGTTTATCACTCTCCATTTTATCACTTATTGAAGCTTGATACATCTGGCCCTAAGCTACCTATCCCTACTGTTCCCTACTTTTTTTCTCTCTGGCCTTTCCTTTTATCTCAAAAATGTTATTGAATATACATAACAGTAGTAAGTCTTACCCAGGAAGTTTGGTGAAATAGCATCTAACACATTTTTGTATATGATCAATGTCTGCTGATACAATTAAATGGTATTAAAATATTTTAAAAAGTGAGTGTGTAAAAAGTATTTTAATAAAAAGTGTATCATATATATATATATATATATATATATATATATATATATATATATATATATATATATATATATATATATATATATATATATATATACACCTGATGAAAAAAGAAAAATCACACCCTGATGAAAAATATATACATTTGAGACGTTGGTACTTCTTTACTGGAGTGCCACCCTCATGCACCTGGATATATATAGATATATATATATATATATATATATATATATATATATATATATATATATATATATATATATATATATATATATATATATATATATATATATATATATCTGTACATGTTAAACTAGATCTTTTGTATCCCTACAAACCAAACTTCAGTCATGTGGAGTATTTGTTAATGGCATTCCATGAAATGTATTGACACACTACAGCATGTGGCTGCAATCCATTTTTGTATTTAGGATACAATTCCTTTTTGCGATCCCTTTTTTGTATTTAGGATCCGTACCTTTAGTTTTCTATTCATTTGCCCTATGTATTGGTGTCCACAGGGACACTCCAGAAAATATATAATAACCACTCTGTTTCACAAGTGATACGATTCCTCAATTCATAGCATTTTTTCATTTGTTTTTACTGAAAATGTGTATTTGGTTGTTTTTATTTTTATTTTAGCTTTTTCACAATATGCAGTTTAGCAGTAGAAATAGCATTTTTTTTATGTGTCTTCCTTTCTTTGTAATGCAATATACCTGTAGCTCTTTACTAGTCATACTTGCCTA